>NW_022437007.1:9547134-9726997 GCF_009761245.1 Sapajus apella | reverse complement strand
TGTGTGTGTGTGTGTGTGTGTGTGTGTGTGTGTGTGTGTGTGTGTGTGTGCGCTAAGTATTTGTCATGCAGACATTTACAATAACAGCCAAAGTTCATCATTATTTTGTAAATGATTATTTATTTAATACAAATTGATGTATATTGATCATTATTTTCATAGGAGGAATAAATACTATAACTATGTAAACTTACAATTAAACTTTATTTAACACTGCCAACAATTAAATTTGCTTAATTTGTAATTTAGAGACATATAAAATTTGTTTCACTGTTTTCTGATTTTTTAGCTAGAAGAGGCAAAAAAAGTGAGGTGAGATTATTTTCTTACTACTTTCTGTTGAAGAATTTGATCTCAAAATTGACATGGTAATATAAACTCATGACTAAAATCTAGACACATCATAGTATTGATATTCAAATGATAACAGTTAGAGGTTTTTTTTTTTTTGATAAACCAAAATATGAGTAAGTAATATTGATGACTATGGATATGTAATTGAGACTTTTTTTCTAAATAATAACAAAAGCATAAAACATTTAAAAATGAAGAGCATTAATAAAAATTAAGTTGTGGATCAAAATCTTGCATTACAGAAAAGATAACATATATTTCTGTGTTTGTTTACAATCATGATCTTCTCGATTTAGTCTAAGCACAGCGAGGACACGCTCGCCTTTATAACATTAACTTAAGGCCAGTTAGAACCAATGTACCATCATTGTTATTGTCTTTAGTCATTGTTTACTGAGCATCCACATAATATATAACATTGGCTTCAATTCAAGAAGTCCTGGTTCCTGTCATTGGATAGCTTTTGACCTATATTAAAGAAATGTATTGCACAGAACCGGGATAAGTATGCAGCATATGGTAAGGGACAGATATTGCTAAGCTTGTCGGTTATGATTTGCTGTGGTCCTGCCTATCACAGAAATGTTCAATGGCTTTGACCCATCAGAAGGTAGGACTTTAGCAGAATAAACCTTTTGTTCTATTTCAGATGGGGGAAGGATATTTTGGATGACGTTTTGGAGCCATAAAAAAGTCCAGGCAGAAGGTAGCAGGGACATTAACTTAGCACAAACAACACATGTTTACATATAATTAGGAAAGTAAAATAAGTCTTTGCTACGGTTGACAGGACAGCCTGGAAAGTTAACCTCCAAAATGCCCTGAAGGAAGAACAGAAAACAGAATGAAAAAGCACAGACAGTGATCATTGTAATGCAGGTATGAGTTAGAGACAAATATCCTGAACCAGCATCTAAGAAACAATAAGAAAAGACACACTAATTTAAAAAGTTCACTGAATGTCCACTGTAATCAGAGAAACAAGGAAACCAACTGCAAAAATAGGAGAAAGCACAATCTCAACATCTAGTATTTTCAGGCCAAAGTTTTCAGGGGAAACATCAGAAAACAATTTCAAGTTCAAAGTGGTTGAAGGCAGAGATGAGGTTATGTAACATGCATTGAAGTGGTTTGGCATAAGCTTGCATGTATTTTTAACAATTGGCATATCCATAAAGAGATTCTATGGAGAGGAAACACTGGCAGAGTTGGTATGAGCTCAAAGAATGGAGCTCAATGACCTGGGTTGGAATTCAGCTTCCCAGATTTCTAGTGTTTGACCCTGGGCAAATCGCTTTACCTTTGTGCACTTCATTATAGTACCTAACTCAGATGGGACCTGTGGGGATTAAATGAGTAAATATACACAAAGCACTAGGGCAGCATCTGGTTCATAGCTGCAGCAGTTAGTATAATTACAGCTATTATCACTGATGTTGCATTTTTCCAACACACATTAAGGCACTTGAAATATTTTTGAATAACTTTTTTCTTGTCTTCACCTTCTTTATTCACTTAATGAGTCAAGAATACAACTAGATGCCCATCTCTGGGAATATATAAATCAGAAGCGATAGAAAGTTTATATTTGGTTATCGATAAAAAGACATACTAGTAGAGCAAAGATTTCGTTTTAAAGCGTGTAGTTTTCAATGTCGTTCACTGCTACCCATTCCCCTATGACTTAGGCCTCCTCAGTGACTATTTTATGTGTACGGCTTTTCAAATAGGTTTCCTACTACATGCATACAGAACAAAAGAAGAGAGTTAATGCTCAACTTTGAACTTGAAAAGTTTAGCATTGCCTATTAAAAGCAAAGTCTGAAGGATTCACAGGGTAGATTTCAATCAGCAAACCACACAGCAGAGAATAACACAGGATGAAATAAAAGGTTTCCTTTTTGTTTTCTTTATTCTCATTACATTGACCAAAAAAAAATGCCTTTTTCTTCTTCTTTTTTTTTTTTTTTTTTTTTTTTGAGACAGAGTCTTGCTTTGTTGGCCAAGCTAGGGTGCATGATCTCGGCTCACTGCAACCTCCATCTCCTAGGCTCAAGCAATTATCCTACCTCAGCCTCCTGAAGAGCTGGGGTTACAAGTATATGCCACCACACCTGGCTAATTTTTGTATTTTTAGTAGAGATGGGGTTTCACCATGTTGGCCAGGCTGGTCTCAAACTCCTGACCTCTGCCCGCCTTGGCATCCCAAAGTGCTGGGATTACAGGCATGAGTCACCATGCCTGGTCCAGAAAAGGCCTTTTTATAATAATGTTGGGGGATAGGACTGGAGCTGTGAGGAGGAGTAAGATAAAAAATAGTTTAGAGATTATATGGAATGTTTCCTACTGCTTTCTACTGAGGCCACATTCTATGTTCTACAGGAAGAAGAACAGTGTACACTTTCTAGGGGAGGAATCCTAGAGCATAGCGTATTTGTATCTCATTTCCTAGGACATGGTCTAAGAGCACTGCCATCCTCTTTGAGAAGCCCAGAATGGAACCGGAGTGGGGATTAGCAAGGATGACAAGGCGAGGCTAAATGGAGTGTGAGGGGGTCTCCTGCTATCCCTAAGCCCCGAGAGGTGTGGGAGAGTTTTCCAGAGTTTCCAGTGCTCCCAAGAAGTGCCCAAAAGTGAGAGGGAATGAGCCAGAGAATTGAAAGTTTCTGCTGTTGAATATGCCAACTGAAAACAAAGGAGGGTGAGTAGGACTCTGGACATCAGCTAACCCATGTCATGGTGAAAACGATCAGTGGCAAGAGCCGGCTGACGTATCACATCACTGTGGAAGCCTGTGAGAACAGAGGAGGGTCGCAGACCAAAGACATCCCACTTCTCTGCCTCCCTTCCCCATCTTGATTGCTATGATGCTTAAAAAAAAAAAGAGAGAGAAGGTGGGGGAAGAAATACTGCAGAGATTACTGAGAAGTTACAGAAAAGGCTGATTTTTTTAATCTCGAATTCACTTTTTCTGAATTTGCAGAGTTAAATGATGTTTGTGTATTAGCCCATTTTCACACTGCCTAAAAGAAATACCCAAGACTGGGTAATTTATAAAAGAAAGAGGTTTCATTGACTCACAGTTCCACATGGCTGGGGAGGCCTCAGGAAACTTACAATCGTGGTGGAAGTTGAAGGGTAAGCAAGGACCTTCTTCACAGGGTGGCAGAAGAGAGAAGCACAAGCAGGGGAAATGCTAGGCGCTTACGTAGCCATCAGATCTCCTGAGAACTCCCACACTATCACAAGAAGAGCATGGGGAAACCGTCCTCATGATCCAATCACCTCCCATCAGGTTCCTCCCTCAATACCTGGGATTAAAATTCAAAATAAGATTTCGGTGGAGACAAAAAGTCAAACCATATCAGTTTGTTTGTTCCATTTACTGCTGATTAAAAAGAGAAAACTGTTGGGGGAAGCAGCAATGGAGGAAGGGCTTACAGTGTGCCTACATAAACTGGTTATATGTATAAAAGAAATCAGAAGCAATAAACTGTGGAAGGCTGCAGGAGGCCTCCGAGGAGGAAGGCCTCTCCATGCCTCATGTTCTGGTGCAGGGCGACCTAGGCTCTGTTACCATAAACATTGTGCTCAAGGACGTAAAACCCCTTCATAGCACTAAGACGTAACCAGACTTGTAGGCTCCTTGTGAGGCTCGAGTTCCACCAGCTGCACATAGATAACAGGCTAAAGATAACCACGTTCTTGTTTTGTGAAACTCCCAAACCGCCTCTCTTATCAGTCTTTAGAATGACACACCAGTTCTGGCTCACTGATTCAGTTTGGTCTCACTGATTCATCCCACCATCACGTCACCCACTCCCCACCATCACTCCACCCCTACCCTATAGATTAAAGTGATCGTAACTGATAAATGCTGTGGATGATCAGAGCTCGGGGCCTTCACTGCCTCGAGAGTAGTAAGTGATGGCCCCCTGGTCCCACTTTCACTCTTAATCTGTCCTTTTCTCAATCATTTTCACTACCAAATTTGGGGTGCCCACAGGTGATGTGGGGGCTGGTTCCCTACAGAAAATCATAAATAGTGCAAAGTTCGGTAATAGAAAATGACCAATTCAGTGCATCTGTTGACACCCAATTTTTACCTTTAGCTCTCACCCTATACACTTACAAGGAACACTTCAACAACAATAGTATGATGAAGCCCCAGAATCATCAGTGGAGAAATAAGCCCTTTAGGGAAAGGGAAATATGAGCCCAAATGAGCAGGAAAGGCATAAAGGAGGTTGTAAAGCATTGAGTGGTGAATTTTAAACAGGCATAGAAGAGAGAAAATGGTGTCCTACTCTGAATTAAGCTGCCCAGTCAAGTTATGGAACTAAACTGTGGACCTTATCACAACTGAGGAAAAACATTAACAAATGGATTTTTTACTCAAAATATAATTTTATTTCACAATTCTGTTTATTCAGTTTGCTTTGCAGATGATGACCTCCCTATTTCTCAGAAAACTGATTTTTCATAGACATGACCAGAAACCCTTTTTCATTGTTCTGTATTAGAAATTGAAAATAGAAAAAAAAAAATTGGATTCTGCCACTTACTAGCTACGCAACATTGAACACACCTAACTCCTTTGACTTAAAACTCTTCATTATAAAACGGGGATAATGGCAGGGCGTGGTGGCTCATGCTTGTAATCCCAGCATTTTGGGAGGCCAAGGCGGGTAGATCACGAGGTCAGGTGATCGAGACCATCCTGGCTAACATGGTGAAACCCTGTCTCTACTAAAAATACAAAAAATTATCTGGGCGTGGTGGTGGGCACCTGTAATCCGCTACTCAGGAGGCTGACGCAGGAGAATTGTTTGAACCCAGGAGACAAAGGTTGCAGTGAGCCGAGATCACGGCATTGCACTCCAGCCTGGGAGACAGAGCGAGACACTGTCAAAAAAAAAAAGAAAACTGGGGATAATGAGATAATTACTACATAGAGTTCTTGTCATAAAATATAATCAGTGCCTGGCACATAGCACACACATGTTATCTATTATCAATGTAATATTTGTTTTAAATAAACTTTGCTACCCTTGAGAAAAGTGATACTAAATATTCTAGGACATCCAGCTCTCCGAGTTCAGTAGAGGACACAAAAAGGATTTGAGGTCTGGGTTAACAGGGGTTATGTGACTAGGGACTGGAGGACTTTCTGTATGACTCTGGCAGTTATAAATGACATTTTATTACTTTCCCTCTTTTGTTACAAATACAAATTTTATTCAGCAGCTTCACTTTTCCCAGGAATTTTCTATTTTGAAATTTCCTTCCTGAGGTTGTGTCTACTTCTTAGTATCTTTTGGGAATTTTTTTTCAGACAAGGGAGTCTTATGTATAGATTATTTCACTCACTTAGTTCTCTCTAACAGCTGTGTTTTCAGAAGCCTATTGAAAAAGACAACAACAAAATAAGTCGACTTTGACTCTTTGGCATTCCTACATTTAAATGTTCTTTACATTTTAGTTATTTTTAAAAATTTAAGCTAGTGGAATCTTCAAGAGATTTGGAAACTCATTATTCATCCACAGAGACCTGTGTTGGCTTTGCCACCCCTTCGCCATCAACCTGCTAGTGTTGCCTAGATCAGGGTTCAATTCAGTAAATGGCAATTCTGTTTCCTTTCTGCTCTTAATGAATGACCTATGGATAATGAATGTTGACCTGTTGATGACAAATGTTGAATTTGCTTTTGTGAAAAACTATATTGGCTCTGCTTTCAACATACTTTCCAAAAGTGACCATTTCTCATCTTTTTTTTTTTACTGCCTCTACTCCAGTCCCAGTCGCAATCATCCCTGGCCTGATTTTGCATCCCCTTCCTAGCTGATTTCTCTCTTTCACCCTGGTCCAGCCATGCTGGCCTCCTTGTATCCCCTGACGAGGCCAAGCATCTGTCTTCCTTAGGCTCTCTGCACTCCCTATTCCCTCTTGGAAAAAACCTTCCTTCAACATAGCTACATGACCTGCTTCTTCACTTCCTTAATGCCCTTAGTCAATGTCATCTTCTCAACAAAGTCTACCCTGATTCATTTCTTGCAAATTACAATAAGACCCGCCACATAGCCACTCTCATTCCTCTTATGTTAGTCTTTAGTTTTTTTCATAGAAGTTTCATCTTCTTACATGCTAAATAATTTATTAGATTTGTTATTAATGATCTGTCTCCCCCAACCAAAATAGTGATATTTTTCTTATTTTTTTTTTCCTAAATATACCACAAAGGCCTAGACCACTACCATATCATAAATGCTGACAAACTGTGTACAGAATGTGTGGAAGAAAAATGGGTATCTTCTTTATTGGAAAAGATATGAGGAGATGATTTTAGTTTTTGGACATGTAAGCTGGTTCCTTTTTATTGTCTCATTGTGGTGGACAGATTACATTGCTTAGTTCTATCCTGGGAATAAATTATTTGCTAAAGTTTTAAAATCTCTACAAGGGGGATAACTGCTTGTGGATGTAGTGGTCACATTCAGATTAGTTACCACTCTCAAATTTGGGATTCCTCCTTCAACACCCTCTTTTTACATGGTTAATGTGATTCTATGCATGAGTTATGATCAAACCTGTTCTTTCCACTCAGATATAACATTACCCTTGGTATTCTGATGAAGTTTGTAAAACTAACATTTTCCTGAGCAGTACAGCCAGTGAATATTAATTAAAAATTAGGCTGGGCATGGTGGCTCATGCCTGCAATCCCAGCAGTTTGGGAGGCTGAGGCGGGCAGATCACAAGGTCAGGAGATCGAGACCATCCTGGCCAACTCCATCTCCTAAAAATACAAAAATTAGCTGGGTGTGGTGGTATGCACCTGTAGTCCCAGCTACTCAGGAGGCTGAGGCAGGAGAATTGCTTGAACCTGGGAGGCGGAGGTTGCAGTGAGCTGACCACTGCACTCCAGCCTGGCAACAGAGCGAGACTTCATCTCAAAACAAAACAACAACAGAATTAATGACCAAGTCTTAGAGCAGGCAAAAGAAACAGCAGAATGTACTTTTGACTAATTGAATGTATGATGAATTCAGGAAGAATCATGTTATAAAGAGAGGGAGGTTTTCCTTATTTATCAAGTTCCTATTTAACGTGAATTATAGTTCTATTGGATCTCATCTTTATTTTGCTGCATACAAAAATAATTTGAGTCTAGACAACAAAGTGAGACCCCATCTCTATAAAATAAAACCAAAACCAAAGTACATTCCCCACCCCCCCAAAAGAAAACAATTAGCTGGGTGGTGTGTGCCTGCAGTCCCAACAATTTGGGAGGCTGAGGCAGGTGGATGGCCTGAGTCCAGGAGTTTGAGGCTGCAGTGAACTGTGATTGTACCACAGCACTCCTGCCTGAGTGACGGAGAGACCTTGTCTTAGAAAATAATAAATACAACATATAGTAAAGCAAATAAAAATAATTTGGAGATCAAGCCTATCTTAGAGATAGACATTTTTTTTGTTTTGTTTTGTTTTGTTTTTGTCAGACTCACACTCTGTCGCCCAGGCCAGAGAGTGGTGGCATGATCTCGGATCACTGCAACCTCCACCTCCCGGGTTCAAGCAATCTCCTGCCTTATCCTCTAGAGTAGGTAGGATTACAGGCACACCAAACCACGCCCAGCTAATTTTTGTATTTTTAATAGAGATGGGGTTCTACCATGTTGGTCAGGCTGGTCTTGGAACTTCTGACATCAGATGATCCGCCCACCTCGGTCTCCCAAAGTGCTGGGATTACAGGCGTAGCCACCGCGCCCTGCTTGGAATGTTTCTATGTGGGAAGCAAAACCATTCCTTAAGATTTTCCAAATCAACATAAGCTTGATAGAAGGAGAGAGTAACCATTTGGTAGAAATTATGAAATTGTAAAAGTATGACTGTGGGTGGATTTGAGAGAGATTTACCCCACTGATCCAGAACATCTTTGAATAAACCTTCCTTGTAGACCAAAAGTCTTGAATGTTTGCCATGTGGTAATCTTTGCTTCATCTGGGAAAGATGGATTTGGCAAACTCTTACTGTTGCTTCACAGTCATGGTGTGCAAGGCATTGAAGTTTATCTCCCACTGGGAAAATACATGCAATTTACAAAGTAAGAAAATGGAAGCTCAACATTATCTGGGCATTACTTTTTGCCTCTTTGTAAAAAAAATATTCATAATAATTACGTATTCCTTTTTTAAAATAAAAGAAGATTGTCACAAAATGCCCCAAGAAAGCAAGATAAGTTATAGCTGATGTCATCTTATCTAGGTTATAAAAAGGACTCAGGAAATCGAGTTTCCGTCTTACTTTGGGAATGTTACCAGGTGTTACCAATGGTATTCTCTGTTCTTGAACAAATCTCTCTCTTATTTTTTTCACCTCTCTAAAGATAAGAGTAATTTAGCTGGTCAGAATTTTGAAATTAAACAGAGGACTCAGTAGAAAAATACTGAGAAATGCATATAAGTAATACGTAAACACTGCATGATGTTTTATGAATTTGAGTAGAAATATAGGAATAATCACATTTCCATTGATTTCTATCTTCTTGAACTCTGAAGATTTATTTGACCATTCATGAAAATATTTAATTAATTAGGGCATCGTAGGAGGAGAAGAGCGTTTCCTGATTTTGGCAAAGATTTCTAAATAGGAGCTTTATTGTATCAGCACTTGAATAATGTGGATGGATCATAAATTATACCTGACTGATAATGTATTTTTAGTACATAGTTTACTAGACTGACCAAGAATTACAAGTGGGGCGGGTGAGAAACAACTATTTTATGTTTAGATCAATAGAATCATATATTTTATAACTTAACATTGTATTATCTTTATATATATTATATACGTATTATTTTACATTTTACAATTTCTACTTTTATATATCATATTGTTTTATATGTTATTTTACAGTTTCTACTGTTTGTAAATATCATGTTTAGTGTCTGCAGTAGAGACTATCTCCCAGAAGGCATATCATGGTTTCTAATCAGAATTGTGGAGGTCGTCATTGAGAGATGAAACATGTTTAAAAAGTTACATTTGGCCGGGCACGGTGGCTCACACCTGTAATCCCAGCCCGTTGGGAGGTCCAGGCAAGTGGATCACCTGAGGTCAGGAGTTCTAGACTAGCCTAGTCAACATGGTAAAACCACGTCTCTACTAAAAATACAAATATTAGTTGGGTGTGGTGGTGCTTGCCTATAATTCCAGGTACTCAGGAGGCTGAGGCATCACTTGAACCCGAAAGGCGGAGGTTGCAGTGACATGAGACCTCACCACTGCACTCCAACCTTGGTGACAGAGGGAGACTTCGTCTCAAAAAAAAAAAAAAAAAAAAAAAAAAACCGCCTCCGGGTTCAAACATTTTTCCTGCTTCAGCCTCCTGAGAAGCTGAAACTACAGATGCATGCCACCACACCAGGCTAATTTTTCTATTTTTAGTAGAAGCAGGGTTTCACTATGTTGGCTAGGCTGGTCTCAAACTCCTGACCTCATAATCTGCCCATCTCTGCCTCCCAAAGTGCTGTGATTACAGGCGTGAGCCACCATGCCCCGCCAACATGTCCAATGAAAAAAAAATTTTTTTTAATAGTATGAGCTATAAAAAAAGAAAACTAGCTTGATTACAGTTGAGGTAGTGGAAATATGCAGAATGTAAATTATTTGGTACCAGCTATGTAGTTAATAAGATTGATAGCCCATGTTTATTACTTACCGTTTTCTTTGTGGGCATTTCAAGCATCATTTTTATAGCTAGCTCAATTGTGTGTCACAAACATCTGTCAGAATATAATCCCAAATCCTTATAAATGTTTACAGTGTCCTACATACTCTGGGCTTGGGCTACTTCTACTACTACTCTTCCCGTTTTGACTCTGTTCCAGCTTGCTGCCTTTATATCTGCAGCCCCTCACCGAATATGTTCTTCTCCTTGAATCCCCAAGGATAGATGCTTAAGAACTGAATTCAGATCCCTCCCCTGAAGTCATCACATCAGAGATGCCCACGTTGCCAGCTTCTATCCCAACCCTTCTTAACCCTCTCTGTTCCATTACCAGATATCATTTTTCTTTAAGCACTTACTACAATAGGATATATTTAGTAGTTTATTTGTTTTGTTTAAATTTTTCTGTCTCTTTCAACAAAAATACATAAGAACAGGGTCACTGTTTTGTTGAATATATCACCAGAGCTCAGAATAAGTCCTGGTCCACGATAGACATGGCTGGAAAGGGCGTTGGTTAGGATGGGTAGGTGTGGTCTAACTTTAAACGTGAAATAAATAACACTCGTAATATCAATACCTTGCATCTCAGACTGGCCCTTTATACTGTGATTTTTCCCTCCCTCTCTTCCTTCCTCCTTTTAATATATTCTAGGCATTTATGTGCCAGGCATTATGAAAAATCTTTCAGGCAGCTTATTACAACAAGTGACTCCTAATCAAAACATATGTACATCCAGTTCTAATAGTGTTCTCGTTCTATTCGGTAGATTTCTGTGTCAGCCAGAGCTCTATGCTTACTCTGAATTCTAGGGGGAAGAAGCCTCCCATTCCCTCAATTAATATCAGGAATTCCTATGCTCTCTCTTTCTGTCACTCCAAAAAAACATTGAAAACAAGAGAACAAATCTTCCAAATCAAAAGATGTGTCTCAGGAAAAGTTTCCACGTGTTTGAAAACACGTTGCGCCTTTTATTTCAGTGACCGAGTCTTCACAATGCCCAAAAACGACCGCCAGGGGGCAGTGTGTCCCAATGCCGCCGAGGACGTTACACATTCAAAACCTCAGGACGGTTTTTGTGGATGGGTTTCTCTGTTTGGTTAATGAACCATTTCTAGGGAAAAGGTCTCTAAAGGAAAACAGAGTTTGTCATTTTATCATTCCCCTTCTGTGCTCTTTTTCTGGCATGTGGTAAATAGAAAGACGGCCCTCAGGACACAGTGTTTAGGATTGAGAGCAGAGAGTACTGGCTTCAGAGGAAACGCCGTCATCGGGAGGTTTTTGTCCTCGTTGTCAAGTCTCATTGGGGAGGCAAGAAGAAGGGTGTGGATTTCTGACATTTGTTGAGAGGACGGTTGGCTTCTTCCTCCTACATTTTAGTGTGAGTGTAGAGCTTTTCAGAGCTCTTGAAAGTTCTTAAGTGTATGAATATTTGCTGTGAGGGTACCTGCAGAGCTTGAGGAAAAGGAACCCAGCCAGAGGAGACCAGATGCTGAGCTGCTGTCGATGAGGCTCGCCCAGCACAGAAAGAGCTAACTCTTATGAGGCATTATTGGGCTACCATGGTAATATGGATATTTTAGGTCACATAATTTGGGTTAATGCTGTGTTATTTCAGACAACTAAAATTGCATGGACATAGCACATGAAAAACTTAAGGAGAAAATGACTCCTTATGATACAAGGATTTTCTTTATATATATATATATATATATATATATATATATATATAAAATTGTGTTTTAGGTTCTGGGGTACATGTGAAGAACATGCAGGATTGTTGCATAGGTACATACATGGCAATGTGGTTTGCTGCCTCCATCCCCATCATATATATCTGGCATTTCTCCTCATGTTATCCCTCCCCAACTCCCTACCCCCACTGTCCCTCCCTTAGTTTCCCCCACCCACAGAGATACAAGGATTTTCATACCATCAGTTCATCTCACTAAAGGTTATGTTGACATTTACTAATATTTTTAAAAAATATATAAGACTAGAAAATGTGAAAGGGCTTGCAGGCAACCGACATATTTACCCCAAATGTATATTTTAAAATTCCTTCTATGATGTTGTAGATGCCAACGGAAAATGTTACTTTCAGCTTCTGGAGATGTGCTGAAAATCACTGATGAGAGTCAAATTAATAAGAGAAAAGACATACAAACTTATTTGATCATAGTCTTACATAACACAGGAGCCTACAGAATGAAGATCCAAAGACACAGGGAAATTGTATATTTTAATGCTAAGGTTCAACAAAATATGGACAGCCATGTACAAATACGACTGGACAAAAAGAGAATGATCTACTGCCCATAGACTGAGCTGGGAAACCCAGGAAGGTCTGTCTGTCTAGAGGTTTCTTGGCCTCTCTGTGCAGCATTCCTTCTTGCCGGGCGTGTGTCAGGACCCTCTCTGGAATGAGGGTGTTATGCTCTATATTAAACAACGTAGGTCAGAAAATTGCTTTGTGGCTCATTTTTATACAGAATGGTGGGGGCAGGGGTTAGAATAACATTTTCAGGTTTTAATGGCTGGCTTCACGGGGAAAGGAGCTCTGGTTTCTGTGACCCAGCGCGCCCAGCCAAGAACTTACATTTCTAAGACTTCTATAATTTATTGAGGTTTTAAAAATCTCATTGAAACGAAGGATTCTAGTTTCTATGGTGGGCCTGGGAGAGAAGGAGAGGCCAGAGCCATGAGGGTAGGAGAAGGTCAGAGACAGCTGCTTCTAAGGCCATCATTTTGGGATGTCGTTTTCAGAAGGCCCTGAATTGTGTTCTAGTACAAGTTTGAAAACAGGTCAAATTAATTTCCTCCATTTCAAGGAAAAGGTTTTAAATTTGACTGTCTTGAAGTTAAAAGTATTGAAAGGACAAGGAGTCCTGTAGATCACGGAGTAGAAGCATTGCCCCCTGAGTAGGTCACATATATGAGCAACGTCAGTTATTAAAAACTTGAGAAAGATTGCAAAATTACTTTGTCAATGGATGGTAAAGTGTAAACAAATACAGCTGTTTTCTCCCTCTACCTCAAGAGGGTATTTGCAACCACTAAGCTTTGTGCTCTCTGCTCATTGGTCATACCATTCTCATTCTGCCTACCTATGAGACCTGACTCGTATTTTCATATTAGGATAAACTAATTGATGTAACCAAAGACAGAGTCACTGCGAAGCTATTGAAGCTTAAGCTCCAGGGTTGCTTCCTTGCCAAGGCCTCTGTGAGAGCTGGGAGGTGCTGGAAGTTTCACGGAGTTTTAGGTGGAAAGAGTAAGTCAAGCAACAAAGAACCATTGTTGCCTAAGAAATTCTGCTAATTGCCAATAGAGCTATCGGAAGGAAAAAACTTAAATTTCTTTTCTTTTTTCTTTCCTTTTTTGAGACAGAGTCTCGCTCTGTTGTCAGGCTGGAGGGCAGTGGTACAATCTCGATTCACTGCAATCTCCACCTCCTGGGTTCAAGTGATTCTCCTGACCCAGCCTCCTGAGTAGCTGGGACTACAGGTGCACGCCACCACACACAACTAATTTTTTTGTATTTTTAGTAGAGATGCGATTTCACCATGTTGGCCAGGATGGTATTGATCTTTTGACCTCATGATCCGCCCACCTCAGCTTCCCAAAGTGCTGGGATTACAGATGTGCACCACTGCGCCCAACCAAGAACTTAAATTTCCAAGCCTTCTATAATTTATTGAAATTTTAAAATTCTCATTCTAAAGTAAATTCAGTTCTGTGAATGTTGTATTTGTAATTTATATTAGTTTTCATAAAGAGAATCTCCCAAATTGTATAAGCTTAAGATTGACAAAATCTGGGTTCTTCTCTGAGTGTAACAAGGAAATGCAAAAATGTGGGAGAGTGTAAACCCAACGAAAATGTTTTCTTGCTCCTGTAATGCAGTAGTATAAGGGGCAGCCCTTCTTCACACAGTCATACGGGATTCATGATAATGAACGTCACATTTATTTTAAGCAAACATATTAAAAGATATTACACAATTAATTGCCATCCTTACGAAGGCTTCTAAGGTAAGCATGGGTCATCAACATTCTGGGCACTCAGAAGAAGAGACACATGCAGGGGAGGATTTTATGGGCCAGCTGAGGAGAGATGCACTTGACTTCTGTTCACATTCCATTGAGTCACTCATATGGCTGTAACCAAATGCAAGTGGAGCAGGGAAATGTTACCCAGCAGGGTCTCAGGGAGGAGGAGTAAGTTTGGGGTGAGACTCTGTGAAGGCACTGCAACAACTAAATTCATTGAAAGATTTCTGTGGTCAAGGCATACAGTTTGTACAGATGTGCCTGTTTTGGGAATGTAACTATTTTGCTGAAGCATGAAAAAAACTTCTGAAAAATATATATAGAATAAGATTTAAAATCTTAATCTACCACTATGTTTATCTAGCATAAATGAATTCACTGGACTTGCATAAACGATGTGGACTAATAATTGACTAAACAGAAATTATACATTCTAGACTTTAGAATTTAAAGAGATGGTTCCCAGTGTGGCACCAGAAATCTGGAAGATTCAGGGCCTCTTACCCTCTTTCGGTAATTGAGGTCAGGTGAACACCTGGAACAATGGCAGCACTGTGGATGCTTAATCATCCGTGTACTAATGAACCAAGGAAGAACACTCAGTGAAATGGCAATTAATTGTGTAATATCTTTTAATATGTTTGCCTAAAATAAATGTGCCAATATCATAAAGACTGATGGAGCATATGATGATGAATTCATCTCAAATGACATGGGAAATTAGAATGCACAGAAAACATACTGAGTAGCAAAGAAAGTGATTTTCAAAGTGAATGCTAAAGTTCTTAAAATGGAAACTGTAAAACTTAATTGGCAGACTCTTTGAGAATCAAATTAACTTAAATAATGTACATAGATAAACTTTGTTCATTGTAGAGTGCTATGGAAATAGAAAGAATCCTTATTGCCATTTTAAGTACATTCTAAATTTTTCTTTTTGATCCCCTGCAAACCTAAACAGTATATTATGGATGTCCAAAAATGTATTTATTTGCAAACACTTTTTGGAACTCAGGAGCTTTTCTTTCTGAGATAAACCTCTGAAAATGTTAATTTTCAATGGTAAATATTATTTGATGTGTGTTTGCTTTATACCTCACTTTCCAAGGAAGTAGCTAATGTTTAAGAATAGCCTAAATTAAGCTCAAGAGCCATATTTACAGTTGAGGTAAACACACACACACACACACACACACACACACACACACACTGTACTTCAAATTGATTCTTCTTTCCTCTTTAAAAAGTCTCATCAAAGTAAGAGATTCTGCTTTGTACATTATTCCGGTTTTCATTTTAACTTGTATATATGTTCTACTAGATAAAAGTAAGGAATCTTCAAGTGTTTTTATTACTACAGCCTGGAAGAATGCTCAAAATTATAAAAATGGGCAAGAATACGACATCTTAAATAATAAATCATCAGATACCCAAAGCAGCAAATGTGTTCTAAGAAGCGTCTTACTAATTTCAAGATTGTTACTAAGAATTGTATTTATATAGAAGCTAACACTATGCTATAGAAAGAAATTTTAGTCATTTGTTTCAAACACTGGTTATTGATCTGGTTAAGGTGATATTATGTGGTCAGTACAGCTTACAGCTGACTGTCAGTGCCTGACCCTTTTCCTTTCTAACTGATTTTACCTAAAGCTTCAAATTCTCATCTATAAAATGCAGATTTTAACTAGTAGCAATTTTTTAAGCATTCGATGCTAGAACGTTTTTTGAACTAGACTAACACTATTCTGATAATTCCATATTATTATTATTATTATTATTTTTTGAGACGGAGTTTCACTCTTGTTACCCAGGCTGGAGTGCAATGGTGCGATCTCGGCTCACCACAACCTCCGCCTCCTGGGTTCAGGCAATTCTCCTGCCTCAGCCTCCTGACTAGCTGGGATTACAGGCACGCGCCAACATGCCCAGCTAATTTTTGTATTTTTAGTAGAGATGGGGTTTCACCATGTTGACCCAGGATGGTCTCGATCTCTTGCCCTCGTGATCCACCCGCCTCGGCCTCCCAAAGTGCTGGGATTACAGGCTTGAGCCACTGCGCCCGGGCAATTCCATATTATTTTTTATGAAGCTTCTATATATTTAAAAGTCTATTTGGAATATAGTTTAGAAAATACTGCAACTTTTTATATGAATATAAACAGGGATTGAAGAAAATATTTTTGGCACAAAAATGAGTGACACAAAATATTATAAAACAAAATTCTTTTTGTTTTACATAAAGACCATCTTTGAGGTCAAGGAGGTAATGGGAAAGCCATTAAATAACAAATGCCACCAAATAACACAAAGTGTCTAGATAACAGTATTCGTAATAAAGGACAAAATGAGTAGTTCAGAGAACAAGTGCTGTAAGAATAGTGAGAAATCAATGACGGCTTCTCTAGCTGGGGGAGGCTGCTTGGAACAAGTGTTCGTATTGGCTTTGACACACCAATATAGCTTGCTTCAGTACAAAGAAGAGGAGCAGCAAAAGCATTTCATATGCAATGCTCAAAAAAAGAAAAAAAGTCTACATGTCAGAATTATGAGTTATTTTTAAGATAAGTAAAAGACCCCTCTGCAGTAAAGCAATGAGAAGATACAATATAATATGTAAATTGGGACACACTTGAATGCCAGACAGAGCAAGGTAAGCTTCATTTCTTAAAGAAATGTGGATTTGCACTTCTGCTACCAGAGAAATGGAGTAGACATATTTTTCCTGATTCTTCCCATTAAGTTAAACTAACACCCTGGAAAATTTATATATAGGTCAAACAGAAGACTCTCAAAGGTGGAGAGAAAAAGGCAGACAAGCTAGGGACCTGAAGACCCAAGGAAAAGCTTGGGAATGAGTTCCATTTTTTTTGTTTTGTTTTGTTTTTTTCTCCTCATATATCCCAGGCTTGAAGCCACGGAAGCTGTCAACCTAGAAGTACCAATGGACACTGAATAAACAACAAACAAGTCTCCAACAAAGGCCTGTTCTCTCTAGCCAAAAATTTAAGTCAGTCTTGGGAAGAATAGCAAGACAGAAAACTTTTAGACAATAACAGCCCTATTCCAGCCAACCACCACCATCACCACAACAAAAAAATCTTGTGGCTCCGCCCCACCCATGGCAAAGCCAAGTGGGGAAGCCGAGCCTGCCACTCATGCCTGACTGTGAAAAGCACTCACCCTTCTTTCCAGGGTAATGTTTGGGAAAGCTGAGTAAGGAGTTGGTAGTTTCATTCCCACTGAGTGGTGAGGAGTCCACCTTGCTGTTAGCAGAGGCCGCATGACTTTGTTAGTGTTGGTAGTTGTGGTGTTGTTATTAGCAGAGGACATCTAGGGGGCCGTACAAGGCACTCATATCCACCCCCATCAGTGAGTTACCAGCAGACACCAGTTTGGAGTTGGAACTCCCAACCTTCCCTAGTAGTTGAGGACAGACTCTCTGCTCCAACCTGAGAGTCAACAGAGGCCAAGTAAGAGCCTGGAGTCCTGGGCATTTATTCTAAAGAAATGAAACTTATATCCACCCAGAAACTTACACAACACAAAAAATATGTGAAGTCGTTTTAATTGCAATTACCAGTAACTTGAAACAACCCAGATGTCCTTCAAAGAGTGAATGGTTAAGCAAACTGTGGTACCTCTATTTCTTGGGAAATTACTCAGTAATAAAAACAAAAAAAAAATTGATAATGCAACAACCTAGATGACTCTTCAGAGGTTTTTGCTGAGTTAAAAAACCAATCCCAAAAGGTTGTATCTTGCAATTCCATTTCTATATTATTCCTTAAATGAAAAACTACAGTAATGTAAAACAAAGTGGTGACTGCCAGGGGTTAAGGAGAGGGTGACGGTAAGAGAAGAATGTGTGCAGCTGTAAAAGTGCGACATGAGGGGTCCTCGTAGTACTGAAACTATTCAGCATCTTGATTATACCAGCATCAGCATTTTACTTGTAATTTTGTGTTGTTTGATTTTTTTGGCATTGCTATAGTTTTTCCATTGGTAGATATTGGATGAAGGGCCCATGAGATATTTCTGTATTATTTCTTCCAATTGCATGTGAATCTAAAATCTCAAAATTAAAATTTTAATTAAAAAATGGAGCTAATGTGGTGTTTGTTCTATTTTTCAAAAAGTATCAATGTAGAAATTGATTAGAAGAACCTGGAGGAGGACCAAATAGGAGACCAAAACTAAATTATCAGCCATTAGTCCCTTTCCTCTTAGGAAAACCAGCTCATTACAAGTATTTAAATACTTATTTCATTAATCGTAGTATTTCATAAGAACAATTGGCTGGTGTTGGTAATATAGATTTGTAGAGCTACCACATCCCAAGGTATTACCCTCCTTTACCAAAAGAGCTCAATCCCACCCCAGGATGAGATTTCCTGCTACGTAGAGCACTAAGACCAGTGAAACGGAGCAAGGATTACAACACTCACATCACATTTAGCTCAGTTCGTAGCATTTCCAGCAGCAGGAACAGAAACAGAAAACAAATTATGAGCGTGATTTTACCATAAACATGTTTTTAACCAACAGGAAGCACTTATATTCATGCCACACACTGAACAACAGATTTTTTTTAACATGATAGTCTTGATCTAATGTCAGAATACTTATTCCAAGATTGTTAATGTTGGCCTAATTATGTGTGAATTAAAGGAAGACAGGATGAAATATGTGAGAGAGACTTCTGATATTTCAGATGCACAGTGTATTTCAGATATAATTGATATTTATATAATTCACACAGATAAAATTTATAGTTGAAAAACAGAGCCAGCTGGTTTGTTCCTTGCCAACATCTATAATATCATTGGATAACACATGTCATGGTCACGAAAGTGTGCAAAATGTCATATGATACTTTGACAACAGGCTAAGAACATAAGAAAATTACTCATGTATGCATACGGTTCATACAGTTTTCAATTGTACTTGATAGCATCAAGTGGAACATTTATCATCAAATGTAGGACATGCATCTTTTCATCTTTGGTATTCAAAGGGGTCCTCAAAAAGATCAAGTAGAAAATATAGAAAAAAAATGAAAATGAAATATATTATCCACAGCCCTAATAAGAAAAACAACACTGAACTCCTCCGTGCTACCCTCTCCGGTCACTTTCCAAATGCACATATTTTTTGCTTTGTTTTTAAAATATACTTATGACCATTCTCTTCAGACAAGGTTGTATCATTCATATATATGTGTAACATATTGTGATAGACCCAGTTTCATCATTTTTTGCCCATCTTCACCTTACTTTTCTGTAGTAAGGAGTGACCTTGTTCCCTAATTCTGATTCCTCAGATGTGAGAAGAAGGCAGCTGCAGGGTATAGGAAATCCATAGCTAATTTTTCTGATGAATGATGTTATTAGTAACTGTGATTTTCTGATATTGTGTATTGAATTTGGAAGATCGTTATAATTTAACAAACAGCTATTTTTCAAATCATCAGTGTATGGTATTACAAAATAAATCATGGGAGAAAATTTTCTGAAAGTGCAAGATAGGACAGTGAATTTTCATTTATCAGAATACAAAAAGTTATTGATAAGGTTTCGGATTCCATGGAGTAGCTAACTTTTAATAAAATATAATTTATTGATTTTTGGTGTAGTATCAAAAATAATATCCACAGTTATCTGAAAGGACCATTAAAATACTCCTCCCCTTTTCCAACTATATTTGTGAGAAGCCAAATTTTCTTTATATACTTCAACAAAAACAGTACATTAAAACAGATTGAATGCAGAAGTACTTATGATAATCCAGTCAATATCTATTAAGCAAGGCACTAAAGACAGTTAAGAAACAAAAAGCAATGCTGCTCTTCTCAGATATTTTGTTTGGAAACATGTTAATTTTCCTAAAACATGATATTTATGTTAATCAGATAGGTTTGTTGTTATTATTTTAAAATAAAGAAATATTCGAGAATTTTATCAGTTTTAGTTTCTAACACTCTATATGTCATTAATTTAAAAAAAAATGGAGGTCACAGTGTAGATATAGCCCAAAGCCAATGCCAATCACCTGGAACTACATAGCCAACACGTAGGTCATCCTGATTCCCCCCAACACTAGCTGTAAGCGTCAATGAAACACAAAATTATAGACATAAGCTTTATGTCCTTGTCAACACAAATCACTGAAATTAAACAATCAGGTACAAACGATCAGCTTAAACAGCTCTAGCTGCCTTAACAAAATGATGATATATAACAGCCAGTCATAGAAAAGGTCAAATACTTCCTCCTTTATGTTTTATAAACTATGTTGTAACTGCTCTGAGTGGGGATTCTGACCACCAGTTCTCCTGGTTTGTGAATTATTCTTTGGGATGCACAATAAACTTTTAAGATTTTTCTAACTTCTTGTGGTTTTATATTTGACACTATGCCTATATCCTACATAAGCAAAAGTCTTTGAGGTCCACAATAATGTTTTTTAATATACTTTATTTTTTACTACAATTTTAGGTTCACAGCAAAATTGAGTGGGAGGTACAGAAATGTTCCATATATTTCCTGTCCTTAGACATGTATAGCCTTCCCATTGTCAACATCCCCAACAGAGTGGTAAATTGTTCAGCTGATGAACCTACACGGACACATCATTATCACCCAGAGTCAGTTTACATTGGGCTTCGCTCTTGGTGGTGTACGTTCTATGAGTTTATAATTACATCTATTCACCATTACAGTAGCATCCAGAACAGTTTCATTGCCCTAAAAAGCCTTTGTGCTCTGCCTAGTCATCCCCCTCTCCTCCCTAACCGCTGACAACCTCTGATCTTTTTACTGCCGCCATAATTTTGTCTTTTCCAGAATGGCGTATGGTTGAAATCATACAGTGGGTAGCCTTTTCAGATTAGCTTCTTTCCCTTAGTAGTATGCATTTAACATTCCTCTATGTCTTTTCATAGCCTTTTATAGCTTATTTCTTTTAGCTCTTTATAGCTTACTTCTTTTAGCTCTGAATAATATTCTATCATCTGGATAAAATATTTAGGCAAACAAAAATTACTGCTCTGGCTAATGTGGGGTGGGTTGTTGAGGGGATTAGCTAAAGCATAGTTATCTGGGTCACCCCGGAGTTCAGGTGAAAATAGCACCAGCATTATTAGGAGGAGGAGGAGAAAAATTAAACCTAAAGTTTCTTTGGTTATACGATAGGGGTGGGAGGTAGTTTTGTCGGGGTCTGATGAAACCCCTGAAGAGTCATCAGATCCTGTTTCATGTAGGAATAAAAGGTGAACAGCTGCTAGGGCTGTAATGATGAAGGGTAAGATGAAATGGAAAGCGAAGAATTGTGGAAGGGTAGCCTTGGCAACTGAGAACCCACCTCAGATTCATTGCACAAGGTCGGTTCCAATACATGGGATGGCTGATAGTAGATTTGTAATTACCGTAGCGCCTCAGAATGATATCTGGCCGCATAGGAGCATGTAGCCTATGAATGCTGTTGCCAGAGTTGTGATTAGGAAAATAATGCTGATATTTCAGGTTTCTAAAAATGTAAATGATCCATCGTATAAGCCTCAGCCAACATGTAAGAAGAGGCAGATGAAAAGTATTGAAGCACCATTAGCATGAAAATAGTGAACCATTCAGCTGTAGTTTACATCTCGGCTGATATGAGCGACTGAAGAGAAGGCAGTTGAGGTGTCTAATGTGTAGTGTGTGACCAAAAACAGTTCTGTAATGATTCGGAGGGTTAGGCAGGCACCAAGAAGTGAGCTGAAGTTTCTCCATATAGAAATGTTAGATGGTGTGGGAAGATCAACAAAGGAGGAATTAATAATTTTTATTAGTGGGTGTGTTGAAGATTTTTCATGTCATTAGTTATGGTGATAGTCCATGTGGGAATAATGGCATATACTGTATTTTTATTAAGTATCTTTTTGGCTTTAGGGTTCGTAGGTTTCTCTTTGAAACTTTCTCCTATTTAGGGAGGTCTAGGGCTAATTGTCAGTGGTGCTGTGGGTTGTGGTATTGTGTTGAATTTTGGTAGGGTTTTCATGGGGTTGATAGTCTTTTTGATTTATTTGGGTGGTATGATGGTTCATTTTGGCTAAACTATGGCAATGACTACTGAGGAGTATCCTGAAACATGAGGGTCAAACGTCTGAGGAGCTTTATTATTAGGACTATTAATGGAGTTAATGCTGGTTTGGTGAATAGTTGAGCACGATGGAGTGGGGATCACGATTGTTTTTAATAGCATAGAGAGTTGGATGATTTTTGAGAGTGAGGAAACAGGATTGTTTCATGAAGATTCTTTGTGTGGCTGCCTTGTACAGTTATGGATGCTGATTAGTGGTAGTTGCTGGCTGATCATTATTTGTTAGTATTTATGTTGTGATTGAAATTACTTGGGATAATAGATTAGATAATTGGGAGTAGTGTTAGAAGGGATGGAATAAAAAAAGAGGCCAAGTGCTGTGGCTCATGCCTGTAATCCCAGCACTTTGGGAAGCTGAGGCAGGCAGATCACGAGGTCAGGAGATCGAGACCATCCTGGCCAACACTGAGGGACTATGTTAAGGAAAAAAACTTCTCTTCCTGGGTCCATGAGGGGTGTAGTTTCAAAGGCAGGAGTTTCTCAGTGCCATGCCTCCAACCATGGCGCCATCCGGGAACCTACAGTTCTTTATCTGACTTTCCCATGTGCGGGCTAGGTAGCAAAATCCAGGTGAGCTTCTTGGTTCAAAAAGCTCTGGGAGGAGGGGGCTCTGTTGTGGACAAGTAGCTAATCTGGTATCAGAGTCAAAGATCAATCACTCCAGTGGAAGTTTGAAAGAACTCCTCTCATTGGACAAGAACATGAATGGGGTGGGAATAATTTCGATGCTCCTTACCTATATGGATATCCCCTCTGGATTCCCCATCCGCGAGAGCATGGGAGCTCTCTCTCTCTTTCTCTCTCTCTCTGCCTAACGCATTGCTTCTTTGTTAAACTCTTTGGGTCCACAATATTTATTCAAACGGTAAGCTAACAGCACTTCCGGGGCCCCTTCCCCTATTCTTGCAGTAAGAGTGGTCAAGGAGCTGGGCACATCAGATCGGGAAACTGGGAGCAGAGCATTTTGGCGATGCCCCACTCCCTCCGCCCCTCACATCTTTGGCAAGTCAGCCAGGAAGAGACGTCAGACTTCAGAGTGGTAAGTGGCATTGGACCCCTTTCACTTGTAATCTGCCTTTTTGCTTCTTTTAAGTTTTGTTAAGGAGGAAGTGGGAGGTCAGGCCTGCGTGGGGCTGCGTGCAGCAGTGGCTTGGCTGGGCGGTAGGCGCAGCTGCCTATGCAAGCCAGCCTAGCCTCTCAAACTCACAGTGGTGGCACAGTGGTGCTGGGCCGGGTGGCGGGAATGAAAGCTGCTTGTGCAAGCCACGCCAGCCTTTCAGACCCTAACTTCCTGGGTCCAGATTTCCATGAGGGAAACTTCTTCCTGGCTCTTTCCTCTAAGGCATTTTCTACACATAAGGCTTTTGGGGTGGCAGTCAGGGACCTAGGCCTGCAGTGCTCTCAGGCTTATACCTATGAGGACCCCCTGCAGTATAAATGCACAGGGCCACTTCCCTTAGTTCACAGTGCTAAGTTATGTCCTGACAGAGCCAGGATCTATCAGTGGGTACTGGAGGCTATAAGACATTTTGTTTTTGTCACCCACATTTTCCCAATCCAGATGAATGGTGTCAGAATTTAATGATGTATGATTTGTCTTGCCTAGGATTGGCTGTCCGTATGATAGAACTTCTCCATCAAGAATACCATAGTCAGACCAAGTCCAATGCTCAAATCGTTTATTACAGGCTCCACAACCCTAGGGCATGTTCCTGTGATAGAAAGTGGGGTGGGGGAGGAGGCCTGGGTCCCGAGGGCATTGTTCCGGCCCTGGCCATGTGGCCAGCCATTACCTTCTTTAAGATTGTTGTGCTGGGCCGGGCGCGGTGGCTCAAGCCTGTAATCCCAGCACTTTGGGAGGCTGAGGCGGGTGGATCACGAGGTCAAGAGATCGAGACCATCCTGGTCAACATGGTGAAACCCCGTCTCTATTAAAAATACAAAAAATTAGCTGGGCATGGTGGCGCGTGCCTGTAATCCCAGCTACTCAGGAGGCTGAGGCAGGAGAATTGCCTGAACCCAGGAGACGGAGGTTGCGGTGAGCCGAGATCGCGCCATTGCACTCCAGCCTGAGTAACAAGAGCAAAACTCCGTCTAAAAAAAAAAAAAAAAAAGATTAAAAAAAGAGTAAAAAGATTGTTGTGCTTAGAGGCCCCTCTCCAGGAATTTATCCTCCTAGGGCAGCTTTATGGTCAGGCCTATGGTTTTTTGTTTTGTTTTGTTTTGTTTTTTGAGACAGAGTTTCACTCTTGTTACCCAGGCTGGAGTGCAATGGCGCGATCTCGGCTCACCACAACCTCCGCCTCCCGGGTTCAGGCAATTCTCCTGCCTCAGCCTCCTGAGTAGCTGGGATTACAGGCACGCGCCACCATGCCCAGCTAATTTTTTGTAGTTTTAGTAGAGACGGGGTTTCACCATGTTGACCAGGATGGTCTCGATCTCTTGACCTCGTGATCCACCCGCCTCGGCCTCCCAAAGTGCTGGGATTACAGGCTTGAGCCACCGCGCCCGGCCTGGTCAGGCCTATGTTAATTGAACTCTTGCTAGGGAATGTTGGCACCCATCGCCCAAGCCTCACTGGCCTAGTTCTTCAGGGATGCGCTAGTACAGGGCCACTAAGTCCAGCAGTCCCCATGTCCTTAAGGTGGCCATAAGGACATTTAGACAGTGAGGGTATGTCCATAACAGTGGTAAGCGTGATTAAACCCAGCACATGGGGGGCCCAGAAGATGATCACACATCTAGGATACAAGGAAATTACAAGGTGTTGTAACTGGGGGATGCTCCAGGGCTTGCAGTTGCAAGGAATAACCAGGGATGAAGGCATCCCTGTGTTCAATTTCAGATGAGTGCTACTCTTCCTAAGGCAAAATCACCCTTAAAATGTATCTTGGATAACTGGGACCAATTTGACCCATGGTCTTTGAAGAAGAAGCAGCTCATTTTTCTCTGCCACACAGCGTGGCCGCAATACCCTCTGCCAAGTGGAGAAGCCTGGCCTCCTAAGGGAAGTATAAATTATAATACCCTTTACAATTTGACCTGTTCTGTAAGAGGGAAGGTAAATGGATTGAGGTCCCCTATGTGCAAGTTTTCATTCCTCTAAGGGATCATCCTCAGCTATGTAAGGCTTGTAACCTGTACCCTACTGTCCCCTCCTCAGGACTACCCCCATATTTTGGACTCCCTGTGGCCCCTCCCTCCACTGATGCTGACATGGTCTTCTCAGCTCCTACAACCCAAGAGGAGTTAGGGAAGGCCAAGGCACCTCAGGCTACTAGGATGCCCCAACTCTGCCCCCTACAGGCAGTAGGAGGAGAATTTGGCTCAACCAAGGCCTATCTTGGGAAGGACCATTTTCGGTTATTCTGCCTACCCCAACAGCAATTAAGGCGATGGAACTGACTCGTGGATTCATTACACTCAGCTGAAGCCTTGGACACCTCCTGAAGAAAATAATAGGCCTTCCACTCCACAGCCTGAAGTTCCAGGAGATGATCCTTTGTGCACCTGTGAGCTGTTGGAGGATCTACGTTTGCTCTTCCAAGGAGAGCCCCAGGAAAGTACCTACTCATAAGTCTAATCTGCATCCTGGCATTAACAGGATTATCACTCTTAACTTTACTATCTGTGACCAGACTCTATGCAGTTGCCCCTATGGATTGGCCTAATAGCTCTCCTCCTCCCCTTCCTAGTGCCCTCCCCCCATGACAATTTATACCAGCTCTCAGGTGCAGAGCCTTCTCTTGCCAGGCCCATGCCATACTCAAGCCCCAGTTATTCCTTTCACGGGTTGTGGGTGGGGGGAAGAATAGGAGGACTTGGTACTGGCATTGGAAGAGTTACTCAGTTTTACTATGAGCTATCTCAGGAATTAAATAATAACATGGGAAAGGTTGCTCATTCTCTCTGCAGAAGCAGCTTAACTCTTTAGCTGCCTCAGCTCTTCAATAGAAGGGCCCTGAATCGCTAACAGCAGAGAGAGAGAAGGAACCTACCTCTTTTTAGGAGAAAAATGCTGCTACCTTGTAAACAAATTGGGTATTCTCTTAAACAAAGTTAAAGAACTCAGGGATCAATCAAATGCAGGGCTAAAGACCTTCAAGAAACAGGATCATGGAGCTTGTTTAACAACTGGCTGTCCTGGCTCTACCCTCTTCTAGGCCCATTTAAAACCATTCTATTATTGCTGGTCTTTGGGCCTCACCATTAACCTTCTTGTCAAATTCATTTCTTCTAGAATTAAAGCCATAAGGCCACAAATGGTCCTGCAAATGGAACCCCGGACGTCCTTGGCTCATAAGTTCTATCGTGGATCTCTGGATCAACCTGCATCCGTAGAAGACTCCCCTCTGGAGGAAACCTCAACTGCAGGGCCCCTTCTATGCCCCAATTCAGCAGGAATTAGTTAAAGAGCAATAGATGCCCGTGTCCCAACAGCAGTTGGACTTTCCCTTTCAGAGTGGGGACTGAGGGACTGTGTTAAGGAAAAAAATTTCTCTTCCTGGGTCCATGAGGGGTGTGATTTCAAAGGCAAGAGTTTCCCAGTGCCACGCCTCCATCCACGCCCCAACTGGAAACCTAGAGTTCTTCGTCTGACTTTCCCACCTGGGAGCTAGGTAGAAAAATCCAGGTGAGCTTATTTGTTCAAAAAGCCCAAAAACCTCTGGGAGGAGGGGGCTTTGTTGCAGCCAAGTAGCCAATCTGGTATCAGAGTCAAAGATTAATCATTCCAGTGGAAGTTTGAATGGACCCTTCTCATTGGACAAGAATATGAATGGGACGGGAATAACTTCAGGGTTAAAACCCCCAGGCTCCTTACCTATATGGATATCTGCTCCAGATTCCCCTCCCATGGCAGCATGGGGGCTCTCTCTCTGTCTCTCTCTCTTTCTCTCTCTCTCTCTCTGCCTAATAAATCACTTCTTTGCTAAATTCTTTGGGTCCACAGTATTTATTCAAACACTAAGCTCACTGTGCCTCTGGGGCCCCTTGCCCCCTTCTTGGGGTAAGAGAGGTCAAGGGCCTGGGCACATCAGATGGGGGAGCTGAAAGTGTTTTCAGGACGCCTCTGCTCCCCAGCCCCCCACCCGTTACAACATGGTGAAATCCCATCTCTACTAAAATACAAAAAATTAGCCAGGTGTGGTGGTGTGTACCTGTAGTCCCAGCTATGTGGGAGGCTGAGGCAGGGGAAATAGTTTGAACCTGGGAGGCAGAGGACGAAGTGAGCTGAGGTCATTCACCTGCACTCCAGCCTGGCAACAGAGCAAGACTCTGTCTCAAAAAAAAAGAGAGAGAGAGAAAGTAGAGTTTAATTAGGCCTTTCAGGCTGGGCGCGGTGGCTCATGCCTGTAATCCCAGCACTTTGGGAGGCCGAGGCAGGTGGATCACAAGGTCAAGAGATCGAGACCATCCTGGTCAACATGGTGAAACCCCATCTCTACTAAAACTACAAAAAATTAGCTGGGCATGGTGGCGCGTGCCTGTAGTCCCAGCTACTCAGGAGGCTGAGGCAGGAGAATTGCCTGAACCCAGGAGGCGGAGGTTGCAGTGAGCCGAGATTGCGCCATTGCACTCCAGCCTGGGTAACAAGAGCGAAACTCCGTCTCAAAACAAACAAACAAACAAACAAAAACAAAAAACAACAACAACAAAAAAATTAGGCCTTTCTGAGTAGACACGATGATGGAGGCTGACATTTGGGTTTATGTAATGGTCTTTGGTATAGACTTTTCTAGTCAAATTAGGCCTCGTAGAACTGAAGCCAGATTTTGGCTTGTGAATAGGCCTGAGTGGGGGTTGTACGGTGAATTGTGGCTGAATAAAATCCTAATACACTGGAGAAGCTGAATGTCTGTAATGGGTACTTTGGATTAAGGTTATTAGTTATGAGATTAAATTCCATTGCTAGCGAGAAGCCTCAGATGGTCAGGCCTCGGGCTGTGAGCTCCAGGTGGAGTGGAATTGTTGTTTGTGGGGATGAAGCAGGAATAATACTGTTGGTGACGAGGAATCCAGAAAAGATGCTGCCGATTGTTAGGCACTTAACTGAGTTAATTAGGAAGGGGTTAAATTCATTAATAGTAACCAGAGTCATGAAATGAGGTTGTCCTATTAGTGTGAAGAAAATAATATGGGTACCGTAGACGGCTGTCAAGGAGGTGGCAATAAGAGTAATAGAAAGGGCTCAGGCGTTGGTGTATGATGTGTTTGCGGTTTCAATGATGAAGTCTTTAGAGGAAAAGCCTGTGAGGGAAGGCATGCCTGTAAGTGCAAGGCTACCAATGATAAGGGAGGAGGAAGTGAGGGGGAAAGTCTTAAATAGTCCTCCTGTTTTCCAGATGTCTTGCTCATCACTGAGGCTAGGATGAAGGCCCTGAACATATACATAAATATAGCTTTAAAAAAGGCAAGGATGCAGGTGTGAAGGAATGCTAGATGTGGCTGATTAATGCCAATTGTGACTATTTTAATGCCTAGTTGTCTTGAGGTGGAGAAGGGTATGATTTCTTTGATATCCTTTTGTGTTAGAGCACAGATTGCTGCGAATAAGGTAGTGATAGCCCCAGATACAATGTAAAGGTTTGGATTGATAGGTTATATTCTACTGAAAGGTAGAAGCAGATGAGCAGGAAGACTCCTGCTACAACTATAGTGCTGGAGCGGTGCAGTGCTGAGAGTGGGGTTGGACCTTGCATGGCAGATGGAAGTCAAGGATGGAGGCCGAATTCAGCGGACTTTCCTGCTGCTGCTAAGAGGAGGCTAATTAATGTAAGGGAGTTGGGGGTGGGGTCAAGAATAAATGTTTGTTGAAATTCTCATGTGTTGGGGGCAAGAGGAACGATGCTGTAACTACGATGAAGCCGACATCGCCGATGTGGTTGTCCAGGACTGCTTGGAGGGCTGCTGTACCAGCATCTGCTCAGTCATACCATCAGCTGATGCGTAAGAAAAACATGATTCCCACACCTTCTCATCTGATAAAGAGCTGTGTTAAGAAATGCTGAGTGTATACTTGCTGAAAAATGCAGAGTGTATGATAAAATTATATTGTTTGCTAAGAAGAATGATAGGAAGGAAAACCTAGCTGTCCGCCCCCCTCCCCCAAGTGGAAAGCTTCTTGGGGCATTCTGAAGTAGCAAAACAGTATATGTATATCATACCGTGGTTAAAACAATTCTTTAAGCACAGGATATGTGACCCTGCCACCATGGCTCCCTCGTGGAGAATACTTCCTAGTTTGTCCTTGATCAGTGGTAAGCAGGCACCAGCTGCCTACCTAGTTTATCTTGGTTCTATGAGAAAACATAGAACATGTTTGTTGATAATAATCCCCTGTTAACAGGGAATAAACACGTAGGTCAGAATCTGCTCCAGGCCCTCAGCCTGGAATGCTGTCAGCCCCTGAGGCTCTCAACTCGGAAGGCTTTTGGCTGCCCCTGACCCCCGCATAGACCCACTTGGCTGCTCTATCTGGGTGTCTGTTTCTTTTTTTTTTTTTTTTTTTTTTTTTGAGATGGAGTTTCGCTCTTGTTACCCAGGCTGGAGTGCAATGGCGCGATCTCGGCTCACCGCAACCTCCACCTCCTGGGTTCAGGCAATTCTCCTGCCTCAGCCTCCTGGGTAGCTGGGATTACAGGCACGCGCCACCATGCCCAGCCAATTTTTTTTGTATTTTTAGTAGAGACGGGGTTTCACCATGTTGACCAGGATGGTCTCGATCTCTTGACCTCGTGATCCACCCGCCTCGGCCTCCCAAAGTGCTGGGATTACAGGCTTGAGCCACCGCGCCCGGCCGGGTGTCTGTTTCTTAATGCCTTCAGTGCCACCTGGGTTGGGGTCTCTACGGCCGAGCTGGTCTTGGCAGAGCTGAAAGAGGTTGTTAGCAGTAACCAGAATTAATATTGTGATGAGGAAAATAAGTATTTGAAAAACTAATGTTAGGGTCTGAATTTATATATCATATTGAGAATTCTATAATATATCAGGCAACAAATAGTGCTACTGGGGTAAATATCGCGGAGAAGTAGTCTAGTTTGAAGCTTAGTGATTGAGAGTCTGGATCATCATTCAATGTCAGTTTGAGATAATGGTTTCTTGGTCTGTGCTTATAAACATTGTTGTAGGGATGAGGCTAATGATGATGGTGCATGGGATAGATTTTTATTTTTTGAGACAGAGTCTTGCTCTGTTGCCAGGTGCCAGGCTGGAGTGCAGTGGCATGATCTCGGCTCATTGCAACCTCTGCCTCATGGGTCCAAACAATTCTCTTGCCTCAGCCTCCTGAGTAGCTGGGACTATAGGCGCGTGCCACCACACCCAGCTAATTTTTGCATTTTAGTAGAGACGGATTTTCACCATGTTGGCCAGGATGGTCTCGATCTCTTGACCTGATGATCTGCCCACCTTGGCTTCCCAAAGTGCTGGGATTACAGGCATGAGCCACGGCACCCAGCCCGCAAGAGATGTTTTTACGTAATTTGGGTGTGAGCCTTTTTTGCAGGGATTGGCTAAGGTAACAATAATCGGTAGATTAGGGGAATTAGGGCTGTTAGAGCAGTGGAAGAATACATGTCTGTTACTTTTATTTGGAGTTGCACCACTGTTTTCGGTTCCTAAGACCAAAGGATAACTCTACTTTTTAAAAGTTGCGAAAGCCATGTTGTTAGTCATGGAGGCGTGAGTTAGCAGTTCTTACATTCTCGGTAGGTAAGAAGTTGCAGACTTCCATTGTTAGATCTACAATCTAATGTTTTGGTTAACCTATAGCCAAGCATGCAAACCCCATAATAATTTTAGGGTTCAATGATAATAGGAAGCTGGGCGCTAGATGTATAAGCATTAACGTCTTTTCTCATGTAAAGGAAGGTTTAATACCGTTAATATAATATGCAAGTGTCCCTCCTTGTGTCATGATTAGCATGTACAGGGAGTAAAGAGCTGTAATGAGTATATTAAGTCCTATAAGCATAATAGTGATATTTGATCAGGAGAATAAGGCCATAGTCAGAAAGAATTTTCCTAATAGATTAATGGTAGGGAGTAAGGCAAGGTTAGTAAGATTTGCTAGAAGTCATCAAGAGGCTATTAGTGGGAGCGTATCACTTACCTGAAGGCCTCAGGTAAGTAATATGGTTTGACTATGGACTATCTTGTAGTTGGAATTTGCTAGGCAGAATAGTAAGGATGAAGTAGTCCATGAGCAATTATAAGGGTGACCACACCTGTAAAGCTTCAAGGCGTCTGAACGAGAATAGCCGTAATAACAAGTGCTATGTGGCTTATGGAGGAATAGGCAATAAGTGATTTTAGATCGGTTTGTTGTAGACAAATAGAGCTTGTCATGACTATCCCTCATAGGTATATAGTATGAGGAAGGGGTAGCCTACATGTTCTGTTAGGAGACTGAGGATACGAGTAAGCCGTGTTATGCCATAACCGCCCATCTATAGGAATACTGTTGGAAGTCACTTTGAGCCGGCAATAGGGGCTTCTACATGGGTTTCGGGGAGTCACAGGTGAAGTCCGTCTGGAGGTATCTTTACTAGAAAAGCCATGATACATGCTAGGCATATTAGATTATTGGATTAGGAGGTTAATGGCGCTTTGGTAGTAAGTATTATTACTGGCACTTTAGTGAATCTGGGGTATTTTGAGTATAAACAAGTGCTACAAGTAAAGGAAGGAATCCCAAGTGTGTAAAATAAGTATGAACTTGCATTGAGGCATTCTGATTGGTTGCCTCCGTGAGTGATGATAATTAGGGTAGGAACAATGTGGCTTCAAAGAGGATATAAAATATAATTAAGTATGCAGCGGTGAATGCTGGTTTAAAAAGTCTGCAGGGAAATCAGTATAGAAATATAGAGGTCTTTTCATGGGGGTGATTCATTGGACAGGTGGTATTGGCTTGCTAGAATTATAAAAGACAGTAGTCGGGCTGTTAAGATTAGAAGGGGTGATGTCAGTGGGTCAGAAGAGAAGATTAGTGAGAAGCTGGATGGGTTATTTAACTGGTTAAAAAATAGAAGGCCGATGAGTAGGCTGTGGATAGCCATGCTGATTCAGATTATAGAATTTTTAGAGAATCGTGTCATTGGTAACAGTATAATTGTTGGAATAATAATTTTTAACCTTGAAGTAGACTAAGATTTTGTATGTAACCTAGGCCATAATGTACCGGAGATTGAAACGAGTAAGGCAAGGCCCACTGTGGCTTCTAGAGTGGTAGAATGCCCAGAAGAAACCAGCAAAAAAGAATACTTCTGCGTTAATGTATAGAATTATTCCATATCGAAGGCCTTTTTGGATGATTGATGTGTGGTAGCCTTGAAAGGTACTTTCTCGGATAACGTCATCACTGACATATAGTTGGTGTTAGTAGGCCTAGGGTTAGAAGAGTGATAGAGTTAAAGTGAAATCACATGGCCAGGCCCGAAGTTATTAGGAGAGCTCCTGTTAGAGGTCAGGGGCTGGGGCTGACTCTACGGTAGGCATGTGTTTGGTAGGTCATTATGTGTTGTCATACAGGTAAAGGCCTACTAGTAGGGCAAAGACGTGGGCCTGAATAAGGGCTACGGTGAATTTGAGGATGGTCAGTGGGATTAGAGTAATGAGACCACTTAAAGCCATGGGAAGACCGATAGTTGATAGCACTAGTGTGGTTCCTCTGATTAAATGCATTAGTACGTGTCCAGCTGTAATGCTGGCAATTAATTGCACAGCTAATGCCACTGGTTGAATGAATAGGCTAATAGTTTCAATGATCACTAGCATAGGGATAAGAGGTATAGGTGTGCCTTGTGGTAAAAAGTAAGCTAAGGAGGTCTTTGTCTTAAAGCAGAAGGCTATAATTACTGCACCTGCTCATAAGGGGATTGCTGTACCTAGATTTATTGATAATTGGGTAGTTGGTGTACATGAATGGGGTAGAAGCCTGAAGGAGATTGGTTGAGGCAATGAAGACAATTAGGGAGATCAGTATAAGGAATCAGATTTATCCTTTAATTTTATGGGTAATTATTATTTGTTTTAGTACAAGTTGAATTAGTCACTGTTAAATAGAAATCAATTTACTCATTAGATTACTGGAAGTTGAAAATAGTATGGTGGGAAATAAAATGATTAATACTACTGCAGGTAGGCCTAGAATTGTCAGGGTAGTAAAAGGGGTGAATGAGGTTTTCATTCATTTTAATTCTCAGGGGGCTTGATGATTTCACATCTTGATTATTTTTGGTATAGAGGATCTATAGTAAATGAATAATTTTAACTGAATAATGGAGAATAAAGTTATGATTATTGACAGGATGACAGCAGATCATGTGGAAGTATCTAGTTGAGGCATTCACTGCAGAGAATTGAAGACCCCCTCAACCTTTAACTTCAAAGGTTAATGCTGGATAGCTTTACAGTGATATGACAGTGCAAATGTGAATCAGGTTTTGAAGCATTCTAAGGGGGTTAATTCTAGGACAATAGGTGTAAAACTGTGGTTAGACCCACAAATTTTTGAGTGCTGTCCATATTAAAGGACTGGTCATGTAGCGGTTAAGGTAGTTTGATTTAAATGTCTGGAGATTGCTTCTGTTTTGAGGCCCAGTGAGGGGATAGTTCATGAGTGCAGGATGTCTTCAGATGAGATTAAGTTACAGATGGGGATCTCTATTGGGAGAATTGTTCGGTTATCAACTTTAAGGAGTCGAAGTTCTCCTGGCTTTAAGTCTACTGCTGGGACTATGTAAGAATTGAAGCCTAATTCCTCATAGTCTATATAGTCATAGCTTCAATACCATTCGTGGCCAATTGCTTTGACGGTAAGAGAAGGGTTGTTAATTTCATCCGTTATGTACAGAATACATAGAGATGAAGGCAATTGAAATTAAGAAAACGGCAAGTAAAATAGTTCACACAGTCTCAATTTCTTGGGCATCTATGATGATAGTATAAGTTAATTTTGTTGTGAGTATTAGGAAAAAAGTGTATAGTACCAGGGAACTAATTAGGAAAATAATTTTGAGTGTGGTCATGGAAAGTGAGTAGTTCTATAATACGGGATGTAACGTCTTGAAGGCCTAATTGAACTGGATGAGCCATTGAGACATACAGGATTTAACCTATAAATTCACTTTGACAAAGTTATGTAATAATTTTACTAATATCTTATTGAGAGGATCATAGGGGTTATGGGATTGCTTGAAACCAGTTTCTGGGGGTTTGATTCCTTTCTTTCTCTTTTAGGTTTTCACATAGGTTGGCTCTTTGAATAAGGTGGTAGACAGCCGTAAAGTCACTGTAAATTAGTAGATGATTGTTCATTTGTTAGTTCTTTTAGTTTTGAAGCAAAAGCTTTTCAGATCATAAAGATTACTAGTAAAGCTGCTGTTATTGAGATAAATGAGCCTACAGATGAGATAATATTTTGTGCAGTGTATGCATCAGGGTAATCGGAGTAACATCGAGGCATACCGGATAGGCTGAGGAAGTGCTGTGGAAAAACGATTAAGTTACCACCTATGAATGTAATGATGAAGTGGATTGTAGCATACATCTGATTAAGTGTATAACCTGAAAACAGGGGGAATCAGTGGACAAAACCTTCTGTAATGGCCAATACCGCTCCTATTGATAGGACATGGTGGAAATGGGCTACAACATAGTATGTGTCCTGTGAGACGATATCTAGTGATGAATTAGCTAGTATGATGCTGGTTAAGCCTCCTACTGTGAAAAGGAAAATGAATCCTAGGGCTCAGAATATTGCAGGAGATCATTTGATGTTACCTCCATGTAGTGTAGCTAATCAGCTGAAGACCTTGACATCAGAAGAATAGCAATAATTATGGTAGTGGTGGTAAAGCATGCTCGTGTGTTAATGTCTATTCCTACTGTAAGTATATGGTGGACCCATACGATAAATCCTAAGAAGCCAGTTGATATTATGGCTTATACTATGCCCATGTACCCAAATGGTTCCTTTTCTCCAGAATAATATGTTATGATGTGGAAGATTATCCCAAAGCCTGGTGGGATAGGGATATAGACTTCAGGATGACAAAAAAATCAAAATAAATGTTGGTGCAAGATAGAGTCACCCCTGCCAGCAGGGTCAGAAAAAATAGTGTTGAGGTTACGGTCAGTTAACAGTATAGTAACGCCGGCAGCTAGGGCTGGGAGGGGAAGGCGTAGAAGCGCTGCCATGGCGAGGACTGATCAGATGAAAAGGGGTGTCGATACTGGGATATGGCTGGGGGTTTATGTTAATAATAGTGGTAATAAAGTTAATGGCCCCTAAAATAGAAGAGACACCTGCCCAGTGGAGCAAGAAGATGGTCAGATCCACAGAGATTCCTGCATATGCTAGGTTTCCTGCTAAAGGAGGATAAACTGTCCAGCCTGTTCCAGCACCAGCTTCTACTATTGAGGACGCAAGTAGAAGTAGAAAAGATGGGGGCAGAAGTCAGAAGCTCGTATTATTTATCTGGGGGAATGCCATGTCGGGTGCACCAATTATCAGAGGGACTGGCTGTTGCCAAAACCACCCGTTATGATTGGTATTACCATAAAGAAGATGATAATGAATGCTTGGGCGGTAACAATAACATTATAAATCTAATCATCTCCTGGCAGAGTTCATGGCTGGACTAGTTCTGCTTGAGTTAGAAGGCTTAAGGCGGTGCCTGCTATCCCCACGCATGTGCAGTAGCAGGTATAGTGTTCCGATATCTTTGTGGTTAGCTGGGAACAATCAATGATTGATGAACCTTAGTGAGCCTCCCCAGCCTCCACCCAGGGTAAAATGGCTGAGTGAGATTAGACTATAAATAGGAAGGCAGAGGTCAAGTCCTCTTTTTACCAGATGTGAGGTGATTTCTCATGCTGAATTGCAAATTCAAAGGAGTAGCTTCAATCTTGCCTGGGCTTCTCCCACCTTTCCCCCAAGGGTGGGAGAAGTAGATTGAAGCCAGTTGATTAGGGTGTTTAGCTGTTAACTAAATTTTTGTGGGTTGAATTGCACCAATCTAGTAAGGGCTTAGCTTAATTAAAGTGGTTGATTTGCATTCAATTGATGCAGAATAGAGTCTTGCAGTCTTTGGGTCTGTTACAGGAATTAAATGTAATTTACTTACTAATGGCTTTGAAGACCCTCAGTCTTATTTAGCCTAAATTTCTAAGTTATAGTTAGTATTAATGGAGGATGGGTAAGAGGATGGTGGAAGAGATGAAAAGTGGGGGGAAGAGTAATATGGGTTTTGTGTTGTCAAATTGTCATTTTATTTTCTTATTGTTCAATGTGGGGAATAGTGTTACTGAAATGGAATAGTTTAGGCATATGTAAAAGTACAGGTCGAGTATGGTTAGAACAGCTATAATGGTTGGGGTAATAAGGCTATTGTTTTTTTGTAAATTCTTGAATGATGATCATTTAGGCAAGAACTCTGTTAATGGGGGTAAACCTCCTAAGGATAGTGGAATTAGCGGAATTATAGGTGTCAACCATGCTAATCTGTTTCAGGCATGAGATAGTGATAGTGTAGTGGTGTTTATACTCAGATTGAGTGCTAGAAATGTGGTTGTTGTTAAGATAACATAAATATTCAGGTTTAGGGTGGTAATGCTCCGGTTATAAATTAGCACTGCCATTGTACAACTTACGTGAGTGATTGAGGAGATGGCTAGGATTTTACACAGTTGTGTTTTGTTAAGTCCCCCTCAACCACCCATTATAACGAATAGGATTGTACAGATAAAATCCTAACTGTAGGATTAAGAGGATGGTCTCCCAATAGGAGGATGTTCATAGTTGTTGATAGGAAAAGTTGAAACATAATCAAGATAGGGTATAGTTTTTGTCATGTGAGGAGAAGTATGCCAGACATTAAAGAGACACCGTGAGTTCTGCTGGGACTCAGAAGTGAAAGGGAGTATCCCTAGTTTTATTACTAGGGCCACTATTATTATTAAGGATGAAAATAGATCGATAGTGTTTATTATTTTTCATTGTCCAGAAGACAGGTTATTGGAAAGGATACCTATCATGAGAATTATAGATGTGGTGTCTTGTGTAAGGAAATATTTGGTGGCTGCTTCTGTAGAGCAGGGATTTATTTTTTTAATTAAGATTGGGGTAAAGGCTAGTAGGTTTATTTCTAGGCCTGTTCAGATGAGAAATCAGTCTGAGCCTAGCATTGTGATAAGAGTCCCTGTGAAAATGGTTAGGGAAATAATAAATTGAGCTAAGGGATTAATTCATACGAGAAGGGTATAACCAACATTTTTGGGGTATGGGCCAGAAAGCTTATTTAGCTGACCTTACTCTAGGATGTGGTGTGATAGGTAGGATGGAGAATTCTGGATTCTCAGGGTAGGTTCAATTCCTATAGTTCTAGAAATAAGAGGACTTTAATGTCTATTGTTTATTCTACCAACATAATTCTTTTGTCAGATGTATTTCCTATGTTTGGGTGGAATGCTGGAAATTAGGACAGGCATTAAGATATATCATATGCAAAATGTTAGTGTAAGTGGCATTTTTCATAAAAGATGTATGAGGTGGTCATAGCGGAATTGAGGGTTTGCCATTTGAATTCATTAAAACAGAGTGATTAAAAGAAGGATCTTGGTAATGAAATTTGTGGTGAAGAGTTCTGGTGAATATACAGTGTATAGTGCTCCTCGGAAAATAGTAGCAGTTAGGGCATTTATCATGAGAATATTCATATATTCTGCTAAAAAGAAGAGGGCAAATGAGCCTGGGGCATATTCAATGTTGAAGTCTGAGACTAACTCTGATTCTCCTTCTGCTAGATCAAAAGGGACTCAGCTCGTTTCTGCTAGTGTGGAGATGAATCATATTACGGCTAGGGGCCACGATGGTGGGAACAGTCGGAGGAATTTTTGCATTGTGATGAGTGTGTGTAAGTAAAATGAACTGCTTCTCAGTAGAACTGATAGCAGGATAATGGCTAGGGTGACCTCATATGAAATTGTCTGGGCCACAGCTCGTAATGTGCTGATTAGCGCATATTTTCAATTAGATGCTCTTCCTGATCATAGAATAGACTGCTAGACTTGATGTGGCTAGTATAACTAGGAGGCCGATATTAAAATTAGAGGGTCTGGTATAAGAAGGGGAGTTCGTAAGAGGAGAGTGACGGAAAGGACTAGGGTTGGAGCAATCATAAAGGGCAATAGTAGATGTTGAGGGCCATACGGATTCTTTGGTGAAAAGTTTTATTGCATCAGAGAATGGTTGAAGCAGTCCGTAGGGACCTACAACGTTGGGTCCTTTGTGTAGTTGTATATAGCCTAAGATTTTTTGTTCAAGGAGTGTGAGGAACGCTATAGCGGTAAGAGAGGGGATAATGGGAGAAGGTTAATTATAGGCACATTGTTAACAAGAGGAGTTGAATCTCTGGTTATAGTTTTACGTTTTGTGAAATTGCCGGGCTCTGCCATCTTAACAAACCCTGTTCTTGGGTAGGGTGTGTGATGGTTTGTTAGACTGAGATAGCATCATTTATGGAGTGAGGATGCTTTATGAAATAGCCCTGTTTCTGTTGTCCTTTCATGCTAGGAGAAATGTTGAATAGAAACCGACCTGGATTACTCTGGTCTAAACTCAGATGACATAGGACCTTAATTGTTGGAAAAACAAACTCTTAATAGTGGCTACATCATTAGGATGTCCTGATCCAACATTAGATCATAAACCCTATTGTCGATATGAACTCTAGAATAGGATTGCACTGTTATCCCCAGGGTAGCTTACTCCATTGATCAAATTATTGGGTCAATGTGGGTTAACTCTCTTAGACTAGTGCAGTCTTAGTTTAGGTTGTTTGGAGATTGAATTATGTTCCAAGGTCACCCAAACCAAAATTTTTAATGCAGGGATAGTAGGCTAGCACCTGTAAGCTTGTTTGAGTTTTGATTTGCATTAATGAATTGAAGCTCCATAAGCTCTTCCCATCTTATTTGTGTTTATGCGCCTCTTCTCGGATAGGTCAATTTCACTGATTAAAAGTAAAAGACAGCTGAGCTCCTGTGTGGCCATTCATACAAGTCCCTATTTAGGGAACAAGTGATGATGTTACCTTTGCACGGTCAGGATATCATGGCTGTTGAGCATATGTCACTGGACAGGCAGTGCCTCCAATGCTGGTAATGCTAGAGGAGATGTTTCTGGTAAGCAGACGGGGTAAGATTTGCTGAGTTCCTCTTAATTTTGTAATCTTTCCTTAGAGCATGCATGTGTTGGGTTAACAATGTAAATAATAGAATGCCATAATCCTCAGCAAACTGACACAAGAACAGCAAATCAAACACCGCATGTTCTCAGTCATAGGTGGGTGTTGAACAATAAGAACACATGGACACAGAGAAGGGAGAATCACACACTGGGATCTGTTCGGGAGGGCCAAGGGAGGGACAGTGGGGGAGTGGGGAGGTCAAGGAGGGGTAACATGGGGAGAAATGCCAGATGTAGGTGATGGGGGGATGGAGGCAGCAAACCACATTGCCATGTGTGTACCTATGCAACAATTTGATCTGCACATGTACCCCAAAACCTAAAGTACAATGAAAAAAGTAAAAGAAAATTAGAAATATTTTTAAAAGAAAAAAAAAAAGAAATGTAAACAACTATATTTTTATGAAGATTATACTTCTGAGAAATGATAAAAGTCATTATCAGAAATGATAAATCATGGCTAGGGAAGGAGGTAATGATTGCTAATAGTTTTACTTGTTTGCAATAAAAAAATAATAATAGGATGCTTATTATATCATTTATGAATATTAGGCTGTTAAATGTCAATGGGTTATTTCGGTCTGATATAAGCTTATGCAATGGAGAATGTCTTCATGTTACTTATATTAACATTATTGCTTCTAGTAAGCAACAGACTAATCCAATGTGATGTTAAGGGTTTAGTAGAGTAAATAGAATTTAAGACAGTTAGATGTTGAGCTTAAATACTTTCTTAATTGGTGGCTGCTTTTGGGCCAACTATGGTGGTAATATTTTTTACTCTCTGTAAGAAGATCGTTTCCTAGGGTCTAAAGAGCTGTCCCTCTGTAGACTAACACTTAAACTTACAGGGAGATTAAGTAATTCTGTGGGTAAGTTTAAAGTTGAACTAAGATTCTGCCTTGGACAACCAGCTGTCACCAGGCTTGGTAGGCTTGTTACTGCTTCTCATGCGTCTTCCCACTATTTTGCCACATAGGTGAGTGTGCTCTTTCAGCTGTTGTTGGGTGGCTTGTCTGGTTTCAGGGGACTTGACTATATTTCTCTGCGTATAGTTATTTCTAGTTAATACATTATGCAGAAGGTATAAGGGCTTGTCTTTGCTCTTTAGTGCTTGGTATAGTTCTTTCATGTTTCCCTTACGGTATTATGTCTTTTCCACCAGGGTAAAAATTTCTATGGCCTATACTTTTGTCTCAGGTAAATGGTTTAAGATAGTTTAATAATATTTTTAGCGAGGTTTGGGGCTAGAGTTAGCTTAAAGTGATCAGGTTATGATAAAATCTTCCAAGTGTAAGCCAGATGCTTTGGGTTAAGCTACACTTTGGTTTGTCCAAGCGCACTTTCCAGTACACTTACCATGTTACAACTTATCTCCTCTATATGTACGTAGAAAATTATTAGTAATAGTGATTTCTGAATAATATTTAAGGAGGGTGACAGGCAGTGTGTGCGTGCTTCATGGCCTTATTCAACCAGACACTCTGCTCTTGGTTTACTGCTAAATCTTCCCTGAGCCCTTAGATTTCATGAAGGTTGTCGTGAGATTTTCTGGACATAGAAAATGTAGCCCATTTCTTGCCACCTCCTGAGCTACACCTTGACCTAACGTTTTTATGTGTGTCCTTGTGCTTACTCTACAACCGTTTTGGGGTTTGCTGAAGATGGCAGGATATAGGCTGGGGACAAGAGGTGGTGAGGTGTATCAGGGTTTATTGATTGTAGAACAGGCCCCTCTAGAGGGATATAAAGCACTGCCAAGTCCTTTGAGTTTTAAGCTGTTGCTTTTAGTACTCTGGTGAATAGTTTTGTTAATGTAACTATTAGAGTTTAGGCCTAAGCATAGTTCGGCACTTAATCCCAGTTTGGGTCTTAGCTATTGTGTCTTCAGGATATTAAAGCCACTTTCATAATATATTTTATTTCAGCTGGAGTTTTTTACAACTTAGATGGAACTTAGCTTTACTGAGAGTAAACCTCTCTATGCCGAGATCTGTTAGCCCAGGTTAGTCGTATGGCCACGGTGGCTGGCATGAAATTAACCAGCTCTAATATTAGTATGGCTTAGTCAAACTTTTGTTTATTACTAAAGATTTATCACTGCTGTTTCCCGTAGGGGAGTGGTTGAATAAAGTGTTTTGAGCTGCATTTGTGCGTGCTTGATACCTGCTCCTTTTGATCCGGGTGACCTAGAGGGCATTTTCAGTGGGGTGGAGATGCTTGCATGTGTAATCCTACTAAGAGCGAATAGAGGCCAGTTTGTTTGTCTGTTTCTGTACTAAAGGACATCTTGGTTGCTTCGATGTTTTGGCAATTATAAATAAAGCTATTAAAAATATGCATGTACAGGTTTTTGTGTGGACACATAGTAATTTTTAAGAGTGTAAAATTGTCAAAAATTGATCAAAGCTTGTAAGAGATATTGATCCACTATGTTTATTGTCCCAGGTAACACTTGCATTTTACAGCCTTCTTTACTTTTTTTGAACCAAAGTAGAGAATTTGGACGGGGGGGTCACTGAAGCATCATGACTAAGAACATGACAGAAGTAGATTTTATTAATGAAGATGTTCATACTTCTCTGAAGCATCTTTTTCTTCATTTTCTGCTGAAGCACAAAATGATTCTTTGTGGGAGGAAGCCCCTTTCCCTTGAACTAAACCTCAGCAGGGCCAAGAATCTGTGATTAAATACTCAATTTGCTTGTCCTTCTTATAGTTTCCATAATGAGAACAGAAAAGCTAGAAACAGAAAGAGACTCAGTAGATACCCATTCCCACTCATTGGCTTTGCAAATATAGGAACGGAAACCTGGAAAGTCTGTGTGCTTCCTGTAAAGTCACATGACAAAGTTGGCACATCTCAATGGGAACTCAGTTTCCCTGACCTGCTGCCTCTTCCTTTTGTACCATATATCTTGAAATAGCTTTTGTTTCAAAATTGCATTATTGCTTTCTTAATTTATAATGGTGTTGACCTTAATCTCGTTGCAGTGAAATGGCTTCTTCTTTCACATGATTCCTTGTGGTACAATTATACACAATTACTGGTAGTACAGCATACATTCCAGAGCTATTGTTAACTTGAAATGATGAGTAAGTACAGGACGACCTTTGCTGATCAAATGTAGAAACAGAAGCAGTCCCCAGACTGTGAAGAGGGTCAGGCTGCGCAACACATTCATGTGTATCTGTGTGTGTTCAGGGCTGCAGCTGTGCAAGCTGTGGGGGACACTGTGAGTTCACATCTTTGGTTCACTTCTGCAACTTTACCTTGATTCTTAACTTTTCCATTTTCTTTCTTATTTTTCTTCCATTACGTGATAAAGACTAAAATATAAATCTTCTGCAGAAGCTATATCACATAAAGCATATGCATCATTCTTGAAATTTGATGCAATTTTTATCTTTGAAAATCGCATGTTGAAAATAAACTTAGGAATAAACACTCTAGCTGAATATTTCTTTGTATATAAACCAATTTTGTTGTCTGTGCTCACAACTTGGACTCCTAACCTGGAGCAAATTCTCACAGTCATGTAGTTGATCATAAGTAAATTTAAAACGTGTGAAAAAATAAAATGCATCTAACACTATAACTGGAAAAAAATTCAGAAATATATCTCCCAGTGTTTATATTACCATAGTAATAGCTCTGTGCACATGAGACCGAGTGTAGCCATTAGGCAAACATTGAGCCTGCAACACTAAACGATGTTCGCATTTGACAATCAAACTTTTGGTTTATTGATATTGACTATCAAACAATTTAACTCAGAAGATAAGTTTACTTTGGAAATTAAAAATTCCAGTGTCTGGTAGGCATGTGGGAGTGTGCAGTGTGTATACTAGAAAATTGCCAGCACTCCACTATATGTTATCAAAAACCAGTTATTTTGAAGAGAAGAAAATAATATCCCTGCACCTTCAGGTAGTCAAGTGCTCTTATTATACTGTATCTGATAAATCACTTGGTGCTATTGTGGGCACAAGTACATAAAAAAACTGGCACTCCTCCTACCTTCCTTTGCCAACACATAAATACCCATAGAAACTCAATATTGTCTTAGGATGAAGACCAACACATTTTCTCTGAGATTATTTATACTACTTACATGGCCAAAAAATTTTTTTTCAATAAATATCCTTGGTTATTTTTAGTGATCAACAGGCTCATTCTGTTTCTATAAAAATTCTCTCTTCAGTGCTCTGATAGCTCTGGTGGGTTTCTTATGCATTAAAATGGGGTAGTAACACTTTTCCATTAGTGGAGTTCAATGTAAGGTTATTGGATCTGGTCCCCTTTGTAGAAGGATCAGTTATCCAAGTGACAAATGTACCCTTTTATAAGGCATTCTCCCTCAGAGTTTTCATCAAAGCTAGAGTTAGAGAGATGCTTTGAGTATCAGTCATTAATCCTTCTCTTTCTTTCTTCATCAGTAATTATGTATGTCTTTGTTTAATATAAATGAAGTTGAATAATTTCTTTTTTTTTTGAGACAAAGTTGCCCAGGCTGGAGTGCAGGAGTGGCCCAACCCTGGCTCACTGAAACCTCCACCTCTCAGGCTCAAGTCATCCCCCCACTTCAGCCTCTCGAATAGCTGGGACTACAGGCACGTACCACCATGCCTGGCTAATTTTTTGTATTTTTGGTAGAGACGAGCTTTCACCATGTTGCCCAGGCTTGGCCAGAACTCCTAAGTTCAAGCAATCCACATTTCTTGGCCTCCCAAAGAGCTGGGATTACAGGCGTGAGCCACTGCACCAGGCCTGTAGGTGTATAATTTCTGCAAGAACCAGAAAATGATGCACTCAGCCTATTGGGTGGTTGTATCCAAGACTATACTCCTTCAATCAATGAAATTATTGTTTGGGATTTTCAGAACTCTTGAACACTTCAATAAACTTGAAGATAAATATAATGTTAAAATAAATTTTAAAATTTTTATCCTTTTTCATTCATTCGAGCATTGTCCACTTACTTTGGGATAATTACTGTTACAGGCACTAGAGATCAAATATAGATTTTTTTTTTTAAAGACATGGTCTCTGCCCTCAAGGGGCTGACAGTCTAATAAAACTCAGAGACCCCCATGGCTAGGAAATAAGCTTGTCAGACTGCTTGGTTAGCTTTTTAGTTTGTGTTTTGGGGAATTATATTAATACTTTGACTATATCAGGGCTTAGTTAGAAGACAGCTTGGAGCAGGAAGCATAAAGAAGACTGAATTCAGCGCATTTATTTCATAATTTACCAAGGTCTGGCCCTAGCAATATTCTCACTACTGTCTTTGCCCTAAAGTTGGTCAGAAGAAATTAAAAGCCAGAGGATAGAAGTATATCCATATACATGCATAGAGTTGTACTCTGCTCAGGACACAATTGTAAGACGATATAATTCCATCTGTAAACTATTTTTTTCAGAAAAGCAAGACAACACATTCATTAAATATCTTTGACACAAAAAATAAGTCCTTTGAGGAAAGTTTGATGGTCTCTAATATTTTTATTTACTGTTTGAAAGCTATTATAGCAGTCCCAAACAGGTCCCAAAAGCAGGGGGAAACAGGGACTTCAGTATAACCATTGCTACAGCAGAGACGCACATGAATACCATTTGCAGTATATGGACTTGCTCTGGGTCCTCTGGGACACAGTAGCCTAAAGAACCATGGCATGTATTTCTTCTCTCTTTAACCCCATCCTTGTTCACCTCTTCCATGTGGCCATCTATCTTCCTCAATGCAATCATGTAGATAAAATGAACTGCTTTGTGGCTCCACATGTTGGTGTTTACAGCTCTTTATGAGCCAATAGGATAAGCATCTACGGACACTACAATATCTCTACTTGGATGGACACTGATGATATTGAAGAAAATAGTAAGTTACTGAGGGGAAGTGAATCATGTGTACATATATGTTGATGTCTTGGTGAAGTGAAATCATTAGGCAAGAAGTGAGTAAACACCAAGACTCCTATTATGCTTCTAGCATTGGCGAGAAATGAAGGGGGGTGATGACAGTGACAGTGGTAGTGGCCAAGAGGAAGGGAAGAAGGAAAGAACAGCCAAAGATTTTTAAAAGTCATGCAAGAATTGCACAGACAGCATATGTTTACTCAAGGGGGAATCATCGTTAGGTTTGGATTCCAGGCAAAAAAAAAATTATCTTCCCTCCAAAAGACTGTGGAATAATCTCACACACCTCCATCCTCTCCTCTCACACCATCTCAATGCAGAGATGCTGTTCTTGGGAACCTGGGGAGCCTGCAACCTAGGCTCTCCAAATATTGGGCTTCAAGGAACACAGGACCTCTTGAAATTATAGTCAAAATATGTGTGTGTATATGTGCATTTTCTACTGAAAAGGTTTATAGCTTTCATTAACTTCTCACAAGACACTCTGAGCCTCAAAGTTCAAAACTACTGCTACTGATAAAACATTGCTTTCAGAGAACACCGATATAAAATAAGGGATTCAGCAGGGATCAGGAATAGTACAATATCACCCAACCTGATATGTTCAGTGTATATTCTCACAGAAATCACTGGATAAAGAGATATTACTTAGAGAATGCCCTTTGCACAAAACATAAATAACTCCTTAAACTCCATATTGTGGTCTCAAGCTAGAAGTAGTTACCTTAAAGCAGTGGTCATGAGATGAGCAATTTGGAACCTGAAAATTAGATTAAAAGTTACCAGGTCACTGAGTTCCTTAGTGACTCTTCATTTTGTGTTTTTTTGTTTTGCTTTGTTTTTGTTTGTTTGTTTGTTTGAGATGGAGTTTCACTCAGTCGCCCAGGCTGGAATGAAATGGTATGATCTTGGCTCACTGCAACCTCTGCCTCTTGGGTTCAAAAGATTCTTCCACCTCAGCCTCTTGAATAGCTGGGATTACAGGCATCTGCTATCATGCCTGGCTAATTTTTGTATTTTTAGTAGAGATGGGGTTTCACCATGTTGGCCAGGCTGGTCTTGAACTCCTGACCTTAGGTGATCCACCTGCCTCAGCCTTCCAAAATGCTAGGAGCCACCATGCCTGGCCATTTTTGTGTTTTAAGCTGTCATTTGTTGGGCACCTACCATATGCCAGTAATTGAACTAGACACTATATGCACATTAATTTATACATTTCATTTCATGTATAACACAATGTTTAATAAGTTTGGCCCTGATGCTTGGGTGTTTTTCCAGAGACCCTAAAAGCAAATCAATGGCAAGCATTTCCACAGTCCAAAGCAAGATGCTGGATCACTGATACAAGATATACTACAAAATAGTAAAAGAAAATCTTCATTAGCCAATCACTCACCTCTAACCTTTATAAGAGAGCTAAAGAGGCCAGTGATTTTGGAGGGGATCATTTTGAAATGAGTTGTTCATGTGTCTTAGACTTTCCCTGACTCACAACTGCTTGTTCCCATAGAGGAAGATGGTGGAGAGCTTCACTCTCACTTGTATCAAATGACAAAGAGAGGCTTCAAGAACATTCTTTAGAGGATTTAGCATGTGTTCCCTAAGTTTGGGGAGATCCCTAAGGCTGAGGCTATTCTTGCTAGGAGAAATGTAAGGTAAGAGTCTGTCTGTAGCAGAAAGATCAAGGGGATGTGGTATAGACAGCAAGCCACACTTCTATCCATGGCATGGGTCTTTGCCATGGACCAACTGTGGGTTTATGGAAGAAAAGTAGCCTGGGGTTGTTTGGACAGGGACTCTGCCCGAGAGGACTGCCTGGAGATATGCTAAATATCACAGAGGAAAGAATCCCCAGAAGCTCAAGTGTTGAATGGAGAACCATAAATGCCCTGATGGAGGCAAGGCATGGCCTGCCACACCAGAAATGCATTCTTACGTCTTCAGTGTGGAATCTAAGAGTCTGCTTTGTACAACCGCTCTGTCTATTGGCTGCCTATACTACTTGACAAGTGTATCCACTGGGCAAGACCTGTTTCTCTTTTAACTATCTTACCTCTCTTCTAAATACCATGTTGGAATATACCAAAGCAGTATCATATAAGTAGGAAAAAAGGTAAGGCAAGGGAAAAAAAGCCCACTTTATCCCCTTGCCAGGTGTAGGCTTTCACTCTTGCAACAGGCTTGAGCTGGTGCCGGAAAGAAGAGTAATTAGAAAAGAGCCGAAGGTTTGTTACTGTTGTGGATAAACCTAGATTAGACTTCTAGATCATCTAAAAGTAGTGTGACTACATATCCTGATTTGTGGAGGTCAACTTTGATTTCACGTGATGCCTTTGTGTAGATAATAAATAGCCATCATTTTGCTTTCAACAGTGAGATGGTTTGGATGATAATTTATGTGAGGACCCAACCCAAGAGTGATTCTGAAGTTTATGGTGCCTGGACAGAAATTTCATCTACTGATGGGAGAAACAAGTGAATATTCCAGATACAAAGTGGAGATGTTAAAAAAGGGTTGCTTGCTTCTTGTACATAAAGTAAGAGGACGCTGAGTGAGAACAAAGACGGAAATATGGTCAGTGTATCATTAGAAAATATTTACAGTGAACTTTATAATTGTCTTTCTAGACTGTAAATGCAGTCATGCTTAAGAGATAGTTTTTATGTCTTGCTCTTATCCTTAGGTAAATATTATTTTCTATGGTTACATAGAGATATCAAGATCTATTGGGAACACTTGATCATTAAAATGAAGATTCTGGTGACCAAAATGGACAAAATCATGTAAGGAGATTGTGTTACACAGTTTTTATCTACAGGATTTACTTCTATTCAGATGCATTTTTCATTATATAAGAAGACAAGAAAACCTAGAAAAAACTCTAAAAAATAAATTCTTGGTCAGACAAATTATGCTTAGAAAATATTCTGTCATTTCAACTAAAAATATCCTGGTTTTTATGTATGGCTAGTTCCCTGCAAATGATATTAAAAAATCTCTTGGGAAATATATAAATATTTGAGTTGTATAGTGCATAGTAAAAGTACAATTTATCGTAGAAACCACTCACTTCTATCAAAATAGTCTAAGGAAACAGGTGTAGAATAGATTATATTCCATTTAAAACATTGCTTGCTTTATTGTTTTAAAATAGGCTTATGTGAAACTGCACCCGCTGGGAAAAAATGAAATCAGAATGAATCATACATCCAAAGGTCGTTGATCTAAAAATATAGGTCTTGTAAAATGAATAAACACATTCTGTTTTGTGAAAGCACAAGTGAGAGGATTTTAGGATCCTTCCAAATCATTTAAGTCTCCCAAGTTGTTAATTAATTTATCAGTAACAGAGAAGGCAGCCACTGTAGTACCCTGTCCTCCTGGGGAAGCAGAGCAGATAAAAGGTGATCCTGCTGAGGAAGGATAGAGATCAAGGGCTTTACCTCTCCCCAGGAGAGAGAGAGAAGCACATGTGCAAAACAGACAGGAAAGCTGAGCCCTAACTCTTGATTGCTTACATTGAAAGCAGACTTAGCAAGTCCTCAGGAAATACTGCCTACGACCGACCGTGAGGACCATGCAACACTTCCAGCTCAGAACAGAAAATTGACCAGTGAAGACAGAACTGGTATTTGTTGTCATCAAAACATTAAGCAACATTCTGAAAATAAATGAAAAGCAGATATTTCTCATGTAGAGGTTTCCACAGTTTTTATGGAGGGGGAGAATAACATTAAGAATACCAGGGGTCAGCCGGTTGGGGTGGCTCATGCCTGTAATCCCAGCACTTTGGGAGGCCAAGGCGGGTGGATCATGAGGTCAAGAGATCGAGACCATGCTGGCCAACATGGTGAAACCCCGTCTCTACTAAAATACAAAAATCAGCTTGGCATGGTGATGTGCGCCTGTAGTCCCAGCTACTTGGGAGGTTGAGGCAGAAGAATTGCTTGAACCCGAGAGGCAGAGATTGCATTGAACTGAGATCACACCACTGCCCTCCAGCCTGGTGCCTGGCGACAGAGCAAGACTCTGTCTCAAAAAAAAAAGAATACCAGGGGTCTACCTGTGTTGCTGGAGAGAGCTAACACGAATGTACTATTTCTCAAGTGTATTTTTCTTTCTAAATTTTTTAAACTGAGCCCTTAATCAGCAGACAACTTTCTTTGATAAGTATTAGAAGGTATATAAGATGTATATTATAGAGGTTTGGATAGCTTGATGTAAATAGCTGCCTGGCCTCATTGAGACATACATTTTTTGCAGTGGTGCTTTCGTGCGAGAAAAGAAAGGAAAAAGGGTTTTGATTGTGTTTTGATAATTCTGCTTATTGGTAAGGAGACATATTTACAGTGGAATAATCAATGGTCAGGGCAGTGAGACCTGTACACTCTAGAGATAGGCTATTTCAGGAGATGCTGTCATTAGAGAATTAAAAACAACAATAAAACTAATAAAAGCCAGGGAGACATTTATTACCACTACCTGCTGGTAATTGTAAACATTAACAGTAATAAAATACTCTTCCCAGCCAGACTGAAACCCTCCCTTCACTGACTTCCTCACACCAGGGGATGTGTGTACGTGTTTGTGTGTGGGTGTGTGCATATTTATATACATGAAAATCTGCAGGCACGCTCAATTATTATGGCCCACTTGGAGATCTCACTTTGTTAAAAAGGAGCTTATTCACTTGTAAATTGGTAGAATCACCGTCTAAAGTTCAAATATAACCTGGTCCAGGATGCATCAGCAGCTTGCCACAAAGGCTTATTATGTCATTGAAAAGATAACTATTTTTAATGGTTTTTTTTAAAGAAAGTCTCTTTACAGTGTTCATCTCTTAACCATAAGTTAAATCTCCATTTAGTACTTGAAACTGTTGAGGATCATAGATGTGAACTAATTTTCCCAATGTCACAGATTTAGTAAATGGTAAGGAAGGGAATTGAATTCAAGCCATCTGAATTTAATACTTTACTATGTTTCTAATAAAATATTTTATTTCAGCAAAGTGTTTTGTTTTCCCAAACTCAGTAAATTATTTCTTTTTATTTAAATCTTACTAACTCTTAAGTTAATAAAGGTTGATGTTTAAAATTCACCTAGATTTTTTTGACTTATATTGAATCAAGGAAAAAACCATTTTTAAATTAATTTTATTTAAATTATTTTTTAAAACAATTTCTTCTAAAAAAAAACACATGTACAGAACATACAAAACATAGGTTTATGTATGCCATGGTGGTTTGCTGTGTTTATTAACTCCTCCATATTAATAGGAAGAATCAATATTGTGAAAATGACCATACTGTCCAAAGTAATTTATAGATTCAATGCTATTCTCATCAAGCTACCCTTGACATTCTTCACAGAATTAGGAAAAACTATTTTAAATCTCATATGGAATCAAAGAAGGCCCCGTATAGCCAAAACAATCCTAAGCAGAAAGAACAAAGTTGTAGCATCATACTACCTTACTTCAAGCTATCCTGCAAGGCTACAGTAACCAAAACAACATGGTACTGGTACCAAAACAGACATATAAAACAACAGAGCAGGACAGAGATCTCAGACATAACACCACACATCTACAACCATCTGATCTTTGACAAACCTGGCAAAAACAAGCAATGAAGAAAGAATCTCCTGTTCAGTAAATGGTGCTGGAAAAATAGCTAGCCATATACAGAAAACTGAAACTGGACCCCTTTTTTATACCTTATATAAAAATTAATTCAAGAGGGATTAAAGATTTAATATAAAACCCAAAACCATGAATACTCTAGAAGAAAACTTAGGCAATACCATTCAGGACACGGGCATGGGTAAAGACTTCATGACAAAAATGCCAAAGCAATTGCATCAAAAGCTAAAATTGGCAAATGAGATCTAATTAAACTAAAGAGCTTCTACATAGCAAATTTTATTTGAATTCTAATCCAAGTTTTTTTGTACATACATGAGGACTATCAAATTGCAGTTGCCCAAAATAACTTGCAATTTGTCTCATTTGTTTATGCAGACATAAAAATAAAATATTCATGATCACAAATGTCTACACACTTGCATGTATCTATATGTGTAAATTTTTGCTGCCTATGATAAAATTTGTGAATAGTACATGTGCTCTCAGTGGTTAATTTCTATAAAACTGGTGAAAAGTAAAATTCGAGAACCTTCATTTTCACAGAGACTATCAGAGCATAATTTCCAAAATACCAAATTGACAAATAAAAATATCTAAATTGTTTAGTAAGGGAGAAAATTTGTCTTTAATATCGAATTCTTTTTTGGTGACAAAAATGGCCCTAATGAAATTAGTTTTAGAATAAACATGGGGATAATTTTGAATGTACTAGTAGAAATATTACCTTACATAGTAGCCCCGATAAATGCATTTCATTGTACTCAATGGAATACAATTGACTGCTATACAGTTAATGGAGATTAATACAGACACATTAATCTATGTCTATATATCATTTTGTTCAGTGCTTGTGCAGGGTGCTGTGGGAACACAAGCGATGGCCACCTATATCCAATTGGGTGTTGTAGAATGTAGCTTGAAGTAGATTATGAAAGTGAGGGATTTAGCTAAAGGAAGAAAGGAGGAGTAGAGAAAATGGTGACTCAAGCAGAGGGAAGCATCCCAGGTAATGCCATGAAGGTAGAATGGAGCATGACAAGGCTAAGGAAAGCAAGCTGGTTATACCTAAAACATAGGTTGCACGGATCAGTGTGGAGGAGTTGATGCTAGATGATACAGAGTAGACAGATGTAGTGTGCTAACAAAAGAAATTTGAATTTATGTTGCATCTATGGGAAAATAAGGCAGAGGCTGATAGTACACAAACCAGATCTTTCTTCTTCTTGGGTCATAGCTTGACTATATTGCAGCCTCATTCAGAACAGGATATAGCCATACGACTGAGTTACAGTAATGAAAAGTAGCAGTGATAGGTGCCTCTCCTACTGGCAATATTCTGAATAAGCTTGACTGTCATGTGTTGAAGATGTCAGAGCCTCTATCAGCCTGATTGCTGCCAGCATAACACTTGATATAAAAGATGGCATTACCAATGCTTGGGTCATGACAGCTGTGTCTAATTGTTAAACTAGTTTGGACAATCCTAAATTGGGAATGAATTAAAGAATTGTAATCTGGGTTGTATTATAATCCAATTTATATTTGGGAGCAATACCTTTGACAGGAAGGATAAGTATGGAAGGAGTCATTTAGGAGGCTACTGTAGATAATCCAGATTTGAGATGGTGAGGACTTGGACCAAGGAAGATGGTTAGAGAGTTATATCTAGCCCCTTCTTCCTCCCTCCTTCCCTTCTTCTCTTTTTCCCTCCCTCCCTCCCTTCCTCCCTTCTTTCCTTTCTTCTTTCCTTCTTTTCTTTCTTCCTTCCTTCCTTATTGTTTTCCTTTACTTCTTTTTAAATCTGAGGTGAGGTTGTAGACATAGACCAAGTAAAAAGGCAATGGCAATTGGGATAAGTGGGAAATTAACAAACCCAAGACCTTTAGTAAGTAAATCTGTAAGAGCTGGTGATTGATTGGATGTGGTGGATGAATAACAAGAAGAAATTTAGAATGACTTCCAAGCCTCTGGCTTCAGTAATTGGTTAGATACTGTGTAGGGAATTTAGAGGAAAAGCATTGTTAGGAGGAACAGTAAAAATGTTCAATATTAAGCATGTTGCCCTTGATTTGGCTGTAAGTCACTGAGGAACCAAGGAGGACGTCTGAAAGATAATTCTATTTGGAGTTCAAGCAGGAGGTCTGGGATGTTGACAATTTTGCACGGTCATCCTTGTATGAAGCAATAAAAACTAGGTGATGAGATGGTACAGGTCCTCAGACTGGTGACGGGAAATAAAAATTTAAAGATAAACAGAATAAAAAGAGATAACATCAGAGAGTGAGAAGAAGCGAACAGGGAGATTAGAAGGAGAGCAAAATAGCATGGTAGTAATCACCAAAGCTGAAGAGAGAAGGTTAAGATCCAAAATTCTGCAGAGAAATTAAGATAAGGACTAAGAATAATGCATTCGATAATACATCAAGGAGGTTATGGCTGACTTTATAAAGGGCAATTGGAAAGAAATGCTGGTGACAAAGGCTGATTACAATGTATTGAGCAATAAATGGATGGAAATGGACACCAAAAGTACAGATATCCCTTTTAGGCAGCTAATGATTGGGCAATAAGTACAGAGGAATATCGCATCAAGAAGAGATGGGCTTTTTTTTTTTTTTTTTTGCTTTGGATTGAGAGCCCGTTATCATGATAGTGCTATAAAAATAAGAGAAAATTTTAAAGATATGGAGGGAGAGATGACGCATGATGGCGTGAGTCCCTAAACTCATGGGGGGAGAAAGGCAAATAGATTAAACTTGGGCAGGTAGTGCTGCCTCTTCCTCTTCTGAGAGAGAAGAAAGTGCGAACTGTAAATTTAATTCAGATTATGGAGCAAGACCCCCTTTGATGGCTTCTCTTTTCTGTGACATAGAAAATGCAATCATTTGCCGTGAGAGGGAAGGTGATGTGGTAGTAGATTTTGACCTTAAGGAAGAAGTTTGGAGACATCCTCTGAGAGTAGCAGGAAGGCACACTGACTAGGACCTAAACTAGATTGCTAGGTCGCATCAAGGACCCAGGTGGAGCTGGATACCAAGCCTTTGCTGGGGTACCTGACTCCTCTCCTGTGTGATTTTTTCTACCCTTGGTAGGATAGTCGGGATCCATTGGCAGAACAGTGATCTGATTGCTTCAATCCAGGATTGAGGCTCACAGAGCCTCAATATGTAAGTAATGATGAGTGAGATCTCTGCCAAAATGTCATGTGTGAATGTAGCTAATAATTGTGGCCTGTAAGTTACATTAGATTGTGTTATATGCAGTGTGGAAATAATGCATTAGCACATAGTATGAAAATTTAGGATCAAAGAGGCAAAAAAGAAAAGCCTGCCTTAATGATTGACTTTCAGTGTGTGAAACTTGACTTAAAATATAAAGGTGTTTCCAGTGTATTTTACTACACTCTTTACAGTGTCTTTAAGAGCTGTCCTAGATAACCGCTTATCTGCTTAGCAGATCTTCCAGAAGACAGCAGTTAATTCCATCCTGACATGCTGGTTTGCCTTCTTATGAAAACAGGCTAACATCTTGAACTTGAAATGGTGATAACATATTCTCACTTTTCACATGTTATTGGTTTTATTTGGCTCCACTTTGCTCTCAGGAGGGGACAAAGCACCAGAGGGAATACACACATATATTTGAAAATTTTTCTCTTGGCTTTCTTATTTAACCTACTGCTTGTGATGCAAAATCGTTGTATCTGATTTAAAATTGTTAGAGTGCAAATCCTCAAAATCATAAGGAACATGATGCTAAATTTAAGCTGGGAAAGTACTTTACTATCAGAGAAATATTCTGTTTCATTCTCTTAGTAATAATAGAAAGTGACATGTCTTTGCCACTAGCTGACTTTTGTGTGTTGCTTTTCTTGCCAATAGCCACAGGGTTGTGTGTTGATCCTGATGGATAGTGACACATATTGGTACTTATGTTGACATGAATTCTCTTGACCCCCCCTCTTCATGGATAGGGTGTAGGGTGGGATTTTTTTTTAAGTTTTAGCTACATGCCAAACTAAATATTACATACTTACTTAGTGATTTATGTGAGAGTCTTTTCACATTTGTGCTGTGATGGCTTAGTGTTTTTTTGTGCTGGAAGAATATTTATGAACACATATCTGCATATGTGTAGGTGGGTATATATGTTTTGGGGCTAACATCCTAACGTTAATAAATTACTACAATTGATACAAATAATTGAGTGGTTATTGAGCATTTCTTTGGCAGTTGCTATGCTCTGTAAATTATATATGATAGAATTCCCACCTCAAAATAAGCCTGATAGTTCACCTTTATTGATGCAGAAGCTAAGACTCAGAGCTATTGTAAATTATCAAGGACATATACCATCAGGTAGATGAGCCAGAGATGACCCTAAAGCCCAGATTTCAAACACACACTCAACAACTATTTTTAAATTTTTCTTAAAAAAGCTTGTAAGAGTGAGTGCAGTTAATTAAGCAAAGAGAATGTATTTCCACTTTCAAACAGTATATATTTGAATTTCATAATTTACGGCCTCAAATGGCAAAGCTTTGTTAACACTTGTCTGTACTAATTCATTACATTAACTGTTCCTTAGGAAAAATAGCTGTCATTGTAGGTAGGTTTAAAGCTATATTCTTTGTTTTCCCATTGTTTTGCAGATCATTTGATATTTAGTTTATATGTGCCATTTATATTTGCTTTTTATGTACGTGAACAGAGATGAGGAAATTGTAGATGGGAATCAAAAGTCAGTAAGAGTTAAATATTGTCTAATCAATTTAACTACTATGTTGAAGGTTATTGTATGGAATTCTAAGACCTTCAAGAAACAGTTACTTTCTACAAGAAAAGCTAGTAAGAAATAATACTTATTATGTGAGGCTAATCAATGGAATATTTCACAGTGAACTCTGATTTATAACGCTATGGCTGTTTTAGATGTGGAAATAAAAAAAAAATAAGGGAATAGGATCTCTACCTTCTGAATGGAAAGAATGAGATATGACTGTCACAAACAATGTTCTGCTAAAAAGGGAGAAAACCACTTTGTTGTACTGGCACTATGCTAAGCATTTCTGGTTTTGCTGTTGAATTTAATATTCTCAAAGCTCTGTGAAGAAGGTGTTATTGTACCCATTTTAGGTGAGGAAATTGAAATTGAGAGATTATAGTCAAGATTGTAGGGTAGTAGCAGAATTTGACTCTGAAGTCTGTGCTCTTGACCCTACGTCACACCATCTTCCCAGGATTATATGAAAGAAGCATTTCTTGATAATAATTAGTTATTGTGTCTTCAGCCCTATTAGAAGTATTCTAGTTTGCTTAGCAGTCACCTCTGCCTGCCACACTAAAGATGCATAAAGACTCATGCATTGATTTTTATCAGCTGATGCATTTGCCTTCTGTATCCCCTGATTCTAGATTTGCAAAGCGGGCTTTAGATGATAACTTCATTTGCACGATATATGTTTCTTATTAGGTGAAGAATACATAAACCATTTATACGAGTGAAATTTAGGCTTGTCTTTATGCAACAGTGTTTTATACATTAGGTAATGTATGTCAGCTTTTCTTTGCCTTATCACCCCCACATTGCATGACATTGTTTTTATACCTGAAAAGGTAAGAACCAGCTTCTGAACCACAATGATCATCATGAAGCCAAAACCTCTGTGAAGGTTGGCCTGCACCAAACTGCCACTCTTAACTTCTCTTCTTAATACATCACACGATAATTTTGAAAAGAAGCCTGAGACAGTCATTCATGGTTGTTAGTTGAAAAAACAAATCACAAATATGTGAGAAGGAAAGAATACAGGGAATTATACTTGGAGTCAGAAAAGTAAGAACCAAAACTTACAAGCCTGATTTAGATTCAATTATTTTAATCATCTGCTCTCCAAATTGGAATTTCCCACGACACTGTGAGAAGTTCTTTGCTGATAACATGCCTAAAAATGTTATAATGGGAACCAAGCCCCCCTTAAAACTGACAATTTAATTTCTGAAGTTGGCAAATTCCATAGAAAATATTACACACTCGCTTGTCAAGTTTATTTGCTGGAAAAATAAACTCTCCAAAGAAAATAAAGCTCAAGATGACATCGAAGAGAATTTTTCTTAAATGAGGTTAATGATGTTTGATATGGATTTACTTTACATTCGCCAATTATAAATGTATTAGAAATGATTTGCACCTACTCCTCCCTCCACCTCCAATATTAGAAAGAAAACAGTAAAGAAAAATAATTGAGTTACACATGCTGGGCTATTTTTATTTCAATTGATCGAATAGATAGCATGTTAGATGGAAAATACAATAAATAATTAGAATTATCATCTCTAAACAGGCAAAATTTTAACCCTAATTCTCATTTTCCCCCCACACAATTAAAACTGAATTAAGTTTCTTGGCAGGGGTAGGTAATGATAGATAGTGGTGAAGAGACCATAAGCTTCCTTATTTAATAACTGTATCACCTTAACTGAGTTTCTTTCGACATCTCCCCGTATAAGAAGGGCACCTCTCACACGAGGGTCGTCTGACTTGCTTCAGGGAAAGGTCAGAAAATCCTTCCTAAATTTCATAACCTGCTTCCAGGAGAAGGGCAGGGAAATGTCAGAGAGACCTTCTTGCTTCTGCCATCTTTTTCAAATTCCTTTAGCTTAAAATATTCAGTATGCCAAGGTGCTATCTTTTGGAGTGCCCTGAACTTCATCAGTACATAGAAAATGTTCCACTAAATCTATGGGTCATGGCTTTCTTTCATTGAGAACTGTACAGAATTTGTCTTTGATTTCCACTTCTCAGCACCACTTTGCAAGAATTCATGTCTATGCAACGGCACTGTGGCTCAGTTGTGTTCATGGCTGACTCCACCTCAGCGCTCTCCTCTACCCCCATCATCCTCCATTTCCATATTAAGATTCTGTATCACCTTTCCAAACACCGCCTCAAAGATGCCTCTCTGTGAAGCATTCACTATTTCCCTCACTTGCTTCTTTAAAGGTTGTGTTAGTTTCCTATGGCTATTGTAACAAGATCATATACATTTGATGGCTTAAACAACAGAAATTTATCATTTCATGTTTCTAGAGGCCAGAAATTAAGTTATGGGCTGGTCTGCACACCTTCTGGAGGATGTAGTGGAGAAAACTTCCCTTGCTTTTTACAACTTCTATTGGCTCCTGGCATTCCTTGCCTTATGCAGGTAGCATTACCCCAGTCTTCAAGACCAGAATCTTGAAATCTCTCTCTGCCGGTCTTCACATCACCTTTTCCTCTACCACCATAATCTCCCTCTACCTTTTTCTTATAACAGTTGTGATTGGATTGAGAACTCACTTATTCCAAGAAATTCTCCCCAATTTAATTTCATCACATCTGCAAAGCCCCCTTTCCCTTATAAGGCACAATTTCCAGATTCCAGGGATTAGTGATTACTATCTTTGGATGGCCATTATTCAGATTACTTTATAAGGGTTTCCTATTTTGAATCTATAATTTTTGTTGATATTTTTCTAATGGCACTAACCTCATTTAAAAAAATTATGCATGTCACATTTGTTCTCACCTATTAGACTGTGGGTTGACTGAAAAAAAAAAAGGTGTGCCTTTTTCTGTGTGTGTTTGTGTGTTTTAATCCTCTGTAGTGACAAATTCAGAGACTTGGACAGAGGTAACCCTCTATCAACGTTTGCTAAATTAAATTCAATAAATTTTACAAACGTTACTCATGGTGACTAGTAGTATTGAAAATGTCAAGATTTCTCATCTGTCAATGTACACAAACGCCGGGCTTCTGCCATATTCAGGTGCTAAGTTTTGGGAGTTTCCAATATAAGATGAGGTTTTGTTTTTGTTTTGAGACGAAGTTTCTCTCTTGTCTCCCGGGCTGCAGTGTAATAGCACAATCTCAGCTCACTGCAATCTCCGCCCCCTTGGGTTCAAGCCATTCTCCTGCCCAGCCTTCCCAGTAGCTGAGATTACAGGTGCCCGCCACCATGCCTGGCTAATTTTTGTATTTTTAGTAGAGACGGGATTTCACCATGTTGGCTAGGCTGATCTGATCTTGAATTCCTGACCTCAGATGATCCACCCATCTCGGCCTCCCAAAGTGTTGGAATTACAGGCGTGAGCCACTGCACCCCACCAAGATAAGGTTGTTACATGCAGAGAGCTCACAGCCTAGCTGAGGAGAAGGAGATATTTAAAAACTATTAAAAAATGTGAGAATGCTAAACATACAATGGGAATACTCAAGAAAATTGCTCCCTTGGGAGAAATAGTATTTCTAAGCACAGTTGTGCCTAAAATTATAGAAGTTATATCTAGTTTATATATTTCTAATCAGTAACTACTAAAATCTTGATTAATAAACTTTGAATATAATTAATCTGAAATGTGCATGATATATATAATTAACTTTTAAATTTTAGTGACAAAGATCCTAGCTGTTTGAGATATTATACAGAATAAAGGCCTCTACACTTTTCTTTCTTAAAAAAATACACTTTTGTATATTTTCTTGTTCTTTTCTGAGATGATAGGCAGGCGTGTTTTGTCTTGGTGGTTTGATTTATTTCTACCTACTCTCACTTTAAAACAATTACTATGCCCTTGAAGGAGAGGAGGCCTGTCTTACAGTTTCTTCCCTGCCTTCTGCAACCATCCTCTAGTGCAGATTTAAGTGGCATGAAATTGCTTTCATCTCTCTTATCATGACCCTCTGATAATATTGCCTCGAATATGGAGAAATAGCAGCACTTCTCTCATGATAAACCCTTTTGAATTCTGTATTCCTAGAGTCTGAAGGGCATCAACGTTCAGCTCAGACAGGCCACTTTGGTTATGGGAATTACAGTTTGGTTATTTTTATATGTTCATATGTGATACTTTTGGCTCCCAATAACTTATTTCTAAGTGTATACATAAAAAGGATAGCTTTTTAACCTGTGGCTTTTGAACTTACTACAATCACTGCATCTTGATTTTTGCTAGATTTTACAATACTTCTCTTAAAGAGATCTTTTATTCTTGTCTCTCAGTGACTTAAACTTCTTGCATGAATCTAGATAATTATAAAATCAATGAACCTATTTTCTTTTGAATATTTTTGAACATTCATGAGGATACTTGAGATGGATAATAAAATACTTTATCATCTCATCCGTGAAAATAACTTATATTTTTGAACAGCGACTAACTGCTACACAATACACTGTGTCTTAGGTGCACTACAGAAGGTAATTGTTAAAGGTACATTATACCTAAATTGTTTTAGGTGCATTGCAGGTGGTTCTTATGTTAAAGATGAGAATACTAAGGCTCAGAGAAGTTAAGTGATTCATCTGAGGCCATTTAGATGGAAAGTAAAAATATGAAATTAGGCACCATTTTTCCCTTTTGTTATTTCATGTGACATCTATTTATTGAATACCTACTATATGATAGGCACATTTTTATACATTGGGGATACAAGAGTGAGCAGAAAAAGATATCTTCCCTTCCTTCAGTGGTTACAACAGAAGGGGGGGTTGGGGGCATTATTCAGTTCATCATATGAGTAAATGTAAAATTTCATCTGTAACATGTGTTAGGAAGAAAGGAACATAATTGTGTTTTAGGAGGATTAGAGGCATTCCTAGAGAGGAAACACAGATGGCTGTCCAGGAAGAAGCTCTTTAAGGGTGGCAATGAAAAGGAGCTCAGAGGGTGTTCAAGGCAAAGGCATTGCTGTGAATTGAATTGTATCTGCCTAAAAATCATATTTTAAAGCCCTAAACTCCAATGTAATGGTACTTGGAGATTGGCCTTTGGGAGATACTTGTTTAAATGAGGTCATGAAGAGCCATCATGATGGGATCAGTGTCCTAATAAGAAACAAGGAAAGATACCTTAGAGTTTCCTCTCTCTCTCTCTCTCTCTCCCCTTCTCTCTCTCTCTCTTGATTTCTCCTCCCACCCTGAGCATGCACAAAGAAGAGATCATGTAAATGAGAACGTACAGTGACATGGCAGTCGCTGACAAGCCAGAGAGGCCTCTCCAGAAACCAACCATGCCAGCACCCTGACCTTGGACTTTTAACCTGCAGAAGTTTTTAGAAATTAGGTTCTGCTGTGTAAGCCACCCAGTCTGTGGTATTTTGTTATGGCAACCTAAGCTGACTAATGCATGTGTATGGAATATTCTCTAGGAGAAGATACCTTGGCCTGTTTTGAGAGAAAGACAGCCAGTGTGAACAGTGCAGAGTACAAGAGGGAGCATGGTGTGAAAGGAGCTGAGGAACCAGATATGGCCAGTGCATGCATCGTCTTGGGAACCACTTTAGGAATGTGGCTCTTTATTTTGAAAGCACTGGAAAATCACTGAAGAGCTCATGATCTGATACATTTGCATTCTGAGAAGATCATTCTGGCTGCTGTGCTGATGGGGATAGGATATAGGAATGGTGAGGAGCTGGGCAAGAGCCAGGAATGATTCCCAGGTTTCCGCTTTGCACAGTTTGAATTCGTTGAGGAGGGAATACTGAACAGGGAACAAAACTGGAGAGAAGGCTGGAAGACGTTAGAGAGTATACAAACTCAAACTTGCCTTATTTATATCCCCAATGATAATCTCTTGTAGGCCAGAAATGGGAGCAGATTTAAGGGGGGACATCAAAGGTTAATTTTGCATATGTTGATTTTGAGATAACCTTTAAATATGCAAATAATGATTTCAAAACGGTAGTTGATATACTGGTTTGGAGATTTGAGAAGAGTTTAGGGTCAGATGTATATTTGTGGGTATTTGCTGCTTACATAAGAAAACTGTAAGACAGCTAGAAATCTTTGCTTCTCTTTGACATCAAGATCTCCATTAGAGTATATTATCTGAGTTGACTCAGAAATCTCACTGGCACAGCTTGGTGAAGCAACTTCTGACTACTGGGGTTCAATCCCTGCTCTACCACTCATTAGCTCACTGATCTCAAGTTTTGGTTCTAATGAAGAAGACAGCATCAGTTTAACTTAATTCAGGACATTGTTTGAGGATTAAATATGAAATATCTGTTTCTGAGTAGGTAGTCAAAAACATCATAGTTTTTATTGGTATGACTTGATAGAAAACTTCAGTTTTTTTTTTTTTTGGAGACCGAGTTTCGCTCTTGTTACCCAGGCTGGAGTGCAATGGCGCGATCTCGGCTCACCGCAACCTCCGCCTCCTGGGTTCAAGCAATTCTCCTGCCTCAGCCTCCTGAGTAGCTGGGACTACAGGCACGCGCCACCATGCCCAGCTAATTTTTTGTAGTTTTAGTAGAGACGGGGTTTCACCATATTGACCAGGATGGTCTCCATCTCTTGACCTCGTGATCCACCCGCCTCGGCCTCCCAAAGTGCTGGGATTACAGGCTTGAGCCACCGCGCCCGGCCCAGAAAACTTCAGTTTTAAAGCTCAGTGCTTAACTTAATTCAGGACATTATTTGAGGATTAAATATGAAATATCTGTTTCTGAGTAGGTGGTCAAAAACATCATAGTTTTTATTGGCATGACTTGATAGAAAGCTTCAGTTTTAAAGCTCAGTGCTTATCTTTCCTAACTCGCTCTCCTTGCGTTCTCTATCAAGCATTCCTTTCTCTACATGTTTTAATCTTTTTTTTTTTGACCTCTGAATTTTTTATTGGCCTCCTGCTCCCCAAAGTGTCCCCTGCTTCTGCTGGCTTCGTGTCTTAGAACTTTGGTGTCGTTGGTCTCAGACACCACTTTGCCATCCACTATCCGGCGGGTCTTTCGGATAGTTTGCATGGAGTTGCTGCTGTCCAGGGCATCGCCAAGATTGAAGTCTTCGCCATCTTCCAGCAGGTGGCAGTAGGTGGCGATCTCAGCCTCCAGCTTGACCTTGATATAGGTACTCCTGGGCTTGGCGCTATCCCTCTGCCCGGGTCTGTGGCAGCTCTGACTCCAGGTACAGCAGGATCTTGTTGAGCCGCTCCATCTGCAGAGCATAGCAGGCCTCCACCTCCTCAGGCTGTGCTCCAAGCTGGCCTTCATATTTCTCCAGGTCGACATCCAAGGACTGGACTGTATGTCTCAGCTCTGTGAGTGTCATCTCAGCAGCTCCAACCTCGGTGGACTGCGTGGTGAGCACTGTGGTGTTCTCCTCAATCTGCTGAGACCAGTACTTGTCCAGCTCCTCTCGGTTCTTCCGAGCCAGTCATCATATTGGGCCCAGATGTCTGCCGTGATCTTGGTGAGGTCCTTAGATTTGGGGGCATCTACCTCTATGGTCAACCCAGAACTGGCAATCTGGGCTTGTAGACCTTTTACTTCCTCTTCATGGTTCTTCCTCATAAGGACCAGCTCCTCGTTGAGAGCCTTGATCTCTGTCTCCAGCTGCAGCCGAGTGACATTGGTGTCATCAGTGACCTTGCGAAGCCCACGGATGCTGCTCTCCACAGACTGGCACGTGGCCAGCTCTGTCTCATACATGACTCTAAAGCCATCAGCAGCAAGACGGGCATTGCTTTGTCAACCTGCGGAACGATGCAGGCATTGTCCACAGTATTTGTGTGAAGATCTGAGCCTTCGGGTCCTTGATAGTCTTGAAGTAAGGTGCTCCCGGATTTTGCTCTCCAACTTCTGATTCTCGGTCTCCAGGCTCCTCACTCTGTCCAGGTAGGATGCAAGGCGGTCGTTCAGGCTTTGCATGTCTCCTTCTCGTTCTGGATGCCCTCACTTCCTACCAGACCCCCGACCATCCCCGCGGCCAGGCCCCAGGCCCCCATGCCGCCCCGAAGCTGGTGGAGCCGGACATGGAAATGAGGGAACTAGAGCCTTCGGCACCTGCAGAGATGCTGGCCGCGCTGCCGACCCGCCGGGCGCCATAGCTGGGCACCTGGACAGAGTTAGTGGAGAAGGTGGAGACAGTAGTGAAGCTCACGCTGCCGGGGAGGAGAGCGAGAGAACGGGGCTCAGGCTTTGCCGACGACTGCACGTTTCCATCTTCTCGTATCTCCTTTCTTTCAGCAGTGCCTCATCTCACACCACCCCCTGGTTTTCCATGAGAAACTTTTCCCACGTTCCCTGGAGTTCCTGATCTAGTCATTTACATCAACATTTGAGCATGAGCAATGAGGATTCCAAATTAGTTAATCAGTTTTCTCTGTACATTTATAGCTGTGATTCAGAGCAAATGTAAGATTTACTACCTTCTCATTTCAGTGCTATAAAAATGATTACAATTCAGACTTCCCGGTGTATCTTATCGTTGTAATTGTAATTTGTAATGCTTTAGCAGAACTCTTCTTATATTTTTTATATGAGCCTTGAATTTTTCTTTCTTTGTATAGATTTTTAATCTTCTAAACACTATTACACCACTTTCAACTTACACTGGGTGATTTTAGTTTTTTCTTTGTACTACACCCTATCTTATTGGGTGTTTATAGAATTCTGCATACTGAGCATAGCTCATCTGAGGCCTCTTGTCTTTGGCTCACACTGACATTCTCCTTAGGCACTCATTTCCTGTCTAATATACTCCCTATGCTCAGTTTTGTCTCCATCCTACTAGCTCCTCACCTTTCCTATTCTATCTTCCACATTGCTGCTCATGATTTTGTTCTAAAACATAACCTAGGCCACTTTTTTTTTTGAGACAGAGCCTCACTCTGTCTCCCAGGCTGGAGTGCAGTGGCACGATCACAGCTCACTGCAACCTCCGCCTCCCAGGTTCAAGCTATTCTTTTGCCTGTAGTCCCAGTAGCTGGGACTACAGGCACACACCACCACATCCGGCTAATTTTTGTATTTTTTTTTTCAGTAGAGACGGGGTTTCACCATGTTGGCCAGGATCTGCCGGCCTCTGCCTCCCAAAGCGCTGGGATTAAAAGCATGAGCCACCGTGCCCAGCCAAGGCCACTTCTTTGATTAAAATGCTTTACAGCTCCTCCTTGGCTTCAGGATATAATCAAGATAATATTACAAGGCATACAAATCCCTTTATTCCTTACCCTTGCCTCCTTCCTTGTTCCCATTTTCCTTTTCTTCTCATAGTATTTCCATCATCCCAGATTTATACTGATATATAGTAGAAATGCAATAGGAAAAGATAAAGCAAGAAATAGTGAAAATAAATGTTAAGGGGCTGAAATGCTAAGTGTCCATGAAACTCTTCATTGAAAAGTGATTTTTACTACGTAGGTGAAGGAACTGAGGGTGGGAGTTGTTTGGCTATCTGGGGGAATAGAAGCAGAGAGAAACAGTGCAAAGGCCCTGAAGTGGGTGCATCACTGGCATGTTTGAGCAAAGCCAGAAGGCCAGATGTCTCAAGGGGCGAATGGGGGAGGCACAGTAGTAGGGAGGGAAGAAAGTGGGATGAGTTTGTGCTGGCAAGTAGGTCAGAACAAGGGCTTTGGAGTTTATATAAATGAGATGGGAAGAAATTAGTGGATTTTGGGCAGAGGCGTGGCATGGTTTGTTTTATACATAGGAAGGATAACTGCCTGCTGAATTATAGGCTGCATAAAGATTAAAGGGCTGCAAGGGTAGATGCAGAGAGAGATTTAAGAGGCTTTTGCAATAATCCAGGTAAAGTGGAATGTGTACTGGACCACAAGGGTAGTAGCAGAAGTTGTTATAAATAGTAAACTCTGGAATTATTTTTCTTGTGGAGCCAACAGGATTTGCTGATTACATATGGGGTGGAGGGAGAGGGGTTAATGATGACTGCAAGGTTACTGACCTCAGCAGCTAGAAGTATTGCATTGTAATTAATTGCAATAAGGAAGACTGCAGATGAAGGAAGTTTTGGGGGGACTATTAGAACCCAAATGTGGAAATGTGAAGTTTCAGGTATTTATGAAACACCCTAGTAGAAAGATAGAGTAGAAAGTTAGACACATGAGTCTGGACTTCAGGTTAAGGTTGGAGATACACATTTGACAGTAATCACCAGAAAGGAGATATTCAAAGCTATGTGACTAGGTGAGTATGGGGGATGAATACACGGAAGTGAAAATGGTTCGATGATTGAGTTCAGAACTCCCAAATTCTAAGGTTGGAGGAATGAAGAGGAGTTAGCAAAGGAGTAGGAGAAGGAACAGCCAGAGAGGCAGGTAGAAAACCGAGACAGTATGATGTCTTGGAAGCCAAGGGAAGAAAGCATTTCCAGGTAGAGAAATACTCACTGTGCCACATGCTGGGATGGGTCAAGGATAATGATGGCTGAGAGCTGAATTTAGGAACATGGAGATTACCCGTGACTTGATAACAGTATGTTTTGTGGATTGGTAGAAGGTCAAAACCTAACTGGCGTGGGTTCAGGAGGCAATGGAAGGGGAGGAAATGGGGATAGCAACTATAAGAAACTCTATCCAGAATTTTTGCTATAAAGAAAGAGTGAGGTCAGGTTCAGTGACTCACGCCAGTAATCCAAAGCACTTTGGAAGAGCAAGGCAGGCGGATCGTGAGGTCAAAAGATCAAGACCAGCCTAGCCAACATGGTGAAAACCTGTCTCTACTAAAAATACAAAAATTAGCCTGACTTGGGGGCGCTCACCTGTAGTTCCAGGTACATGGGAGGCTAGGAGAATTGCTTGAATCCGGGAGGCAGAGGCTTCAGTGAGCTGAGATCACGCCACTGTACTCCAGCCTGGGAGACAGAGCGAGACTCTGTATCAAAAAAAAAAAAAAAAAAAAAAAAAAAGTGATAAATGGGGAAGTAGCAGGAGGGGGAAAGGAATTCAGAACAAGATTCTTGTTTGTGTAAAGATGGAAGAACTAATTGCATCTTTGCATATTCATGGGAATGATTCAGTAGGGTAGGAAACAGTCATGCCATCAAAGAAAGATGTATCAGTTCATTCTCACACTGCTGTAAAGAAATGCTGAGACTGGGTAATTTATAAAGACAAGAGGTTTCATTGGCTCACAGTTCTGTAGGCTGTACAGGAAGTACGGCAGCTTCTGCTTCTCGGGAGCCCTCAGGGAACTCCCAACTGTGGCAGGAGGCTAAGGGGGAAAGATGTTCCACATGGCCAGAGCAGAAGGAAGAGCTGTTGGGGCAAGGTGCTACACACTCTCATAAGAACTCACTCAGTAGTGTGGCAACAATACCAAGGGAGAAATCTGCCCCCATGATCCAATCACCTCTCACCAGGCCCCGCCTTCAACATTGGGGATTACATTTCAACAAGAGATTTAGTGGGGACACAGACCCAAATCATGTCAATAGAAAACAAAAATAAGAAAGATGGAAACAGATCTCATGGACAAAGGGAAGGGTTGGGTTTAGGTAAGTAATTCCTCCACAGAAACAGGAGATACATTAGAAAATTATAGGCACAAAGAGAAGTAGAAGGAAATGCATAGTAATAAGAGCTCTTCTGATTGCTACAAGTTTCTTGGTGAAAAAAGGAAGCAAAGTCATGAGCTGAGAATGAGCATGGGAGGAAAGATTGTGTCTGCTTGAGAAGAGAGGAGAGTGTTACGTCTAGAAGAACAGGACAGCGAATGAACTGGCAACATATCGTATGACCACCGGGCTGCATTAAGGCATGGTTTGGTTTTGGTTGGGGTTCATGAGTTCCGCATAGCTGCATACTTCCCTTCTGCTGTATTCACCTGCATGGTGCAGGCATAGAATAGGGAAAAAGCTGATTTAAACTGGGTTGAGTTTTTGCCAAGGCAGTGCAACTCAGCCACAGTGGGATAGAGTTGAAGATGATAGCAAATGAATGCTTATAAAGATGAATGACGAAATATAAACCAAATAAGGAGGAAAATGAAGACATAAAAGGAACGAGGGAGAGTGAAAGGTGGTAGAATCAACAGACCAAAAGTTTTAATCAGAAAGTTTTTTGAAGGTGAATACTAGAAAATAAGATGAAAAATAGGAGGTTATATTAGTCAGGCCCCTCACAGAAAACAGTTGGAATGTTCAAACTGGGCAACTGAGGAAGTTTGGCAAAAAGACTATTTACAAATATAGGTCAGAGTTTAGTCATCCCACGTGGCACAGTAGAGCAGTACCCTAAGAATCCCAATGGGTTACCACCCCTAAGCTTGAAGGGCCGTGAAGAGAAGGGTGCGACCTGAAGAACGGAGCTGTAAGAAGCAGGTCCTCTGCTGGGATTCCAAGACGGCTCACGTTATAGGGCAGGGAGGATTCTGGGAACACAAAACTTATTTCACTCTCCTCCTGCCCTCCATTTTCTAAAATGACTCCCATTAGCGTAATCCATCATGGAACCAGAAAGCAAGAGAGCTTTTTGATATACTCTATATAAGACATAGAGCAGGAGTGGGGAGTAAATCTGGGGCCAGGCAGTGGGGAGAATAGGGTTAAGGTGAGGCAGATGTTCCCTGGTGCAGGGGTGATAGAATCAGGATAGTTTTTCTTATGGGCTGAATTCTGTCTTCCTCAGCATTCAGATGTTGAAGTCCTAACCCCAAATACCTCAGAATGTGACCCTATTTTTTGACAGGGTCTTTACAAAGGTAAATACATTGAAATGAGGTCATTGGGCTGGTCCTAATACAATATGACCACTGTCCTCATAAGAGGAGGTTTGCACACAGGATAGGGTAGGGGAGACGATGTGAAGACACAGAATGAAGATGCCAACTATAGGCCAAGGAGAGAGGCCTGGAGCTGTTCTTTCCTTGTGGCCTTCAGACAGAACCAGCTCTGCTGACCTGTTCACCTCAGACTTCCAGCTTTCAGAACTGTGAAAAAATGAAGTTCTGCTGTTTCAGCCACTTGATCTGTGGCACGTCGGTACAGTAGCCCTAGCAAACTAAGCTTGAGGGTGAGATTGTTGTTGATCAGTTATTAGTAGTGGTGATGTAACCACTACTCTTGGAAAGAGTAGCACAAGATAAAGAGAGTCAGGAGCGAGGAGAGGTTAAGGTTGTAACTGTTTTTTTAAGACTGAAATCGTAAGCAATAATTAAGAACATTGAGCTGCCAAAAGAAGAACTCTTGGATAAAGTGCTTTTAGGTGTCTAAAAGCTACTGGGTGAGATTACCCTTACCTTGGGAGAAGAGAGGCTTCCACTAGGCAGGAAGCATTTCATCAGCGGTGAGAGGGGAAGGCAAAGCCAGGGGATTGAACAATGCTGAGAAGATACTGTGAAGATGGGCAAGCATCACCTCCAAACTCCTCTCTAACTTGTCACTAAAACGCATTATTTTGTGACACAGATCCCGCTGCCTTTCTGGTCTTTATTTTCTCTCTTTCTCTGCTAGTTCCCCTGCTTGTTTCTTTGAGGTTCATATAATACCAGGATCCTGTTTCAGCCAGATTCCCTTCTCTCAGTACAGGTATTCCTACCCGCTTACCTATCCACTACATTCTGATAATACCAGAATCTATATTTTTGCCTCTTTTTTAAAAGAGATGGGTGTCAATCTGCACATTTTAGGTACTTCAAATGAAACAAGTTCAAATGTGAACTTCCTGTTTTTTCCTCAAACTCATTTCTCCTTATTATCCACATCATGGCTTTACTATTTATCCAGTCACTCAAACTAGAAACCAGGCTACCATCTTGAATCCTCCCATTTCTTCACTAACACTCTTATTTCAGCTCCACTTCCTCCCCACTTGCCTTCATCTAATTGATTAATTAGCTTTAGAAACATCATTTATGTCACTCTGCTTCACTGTCTCTCGACATTCTTCCCGACATCCTTACTAAAAGCTCTAATCAGCTTTCAGATACACCTGTATAGGTCAAGGCAACTTTTTAAAAAGGAGATGGTGCTATTCAAATATGTAACTATAATTACTTTCTTCTTCTACCATGAACTGGCCACCCAAAAACAGAACTATAATTTCATAAAACACTAAATAATTCAAAGCAGTAGGTTAAGTATTTTAAATATAGAAATAGTAAAGATGATGCATTCCTTTCCTCTGCAAATCCTTTGCTTGGTAAACATAAGGACTAAGGAGTATATAATTTTGAGGTCCTATATCTAGCATTTCATTCCTTGTTTGTATGAATTCACTTCGTTAGGAATTTATCTTTCCATGAAATCATCAATTCCAGATTTAGAGTTAAGAGAAGTAAACTGAGATAGGTATTATGACTGGAAACTAGGTGGTTTATAGTTCAGCTATTTAGAAATGCTATCTTTCATCATACTAATTTTCTAAGTCTAATGCTCTATGAAGATTAAATAAGACGGCCGTCAGATTGATATGCACCCAAGGAGAACAATGTAAATATTTCTCTAATGTTGGCACTGTGAACACTTACTTCTTTCAAAACATTTAAGTTTGGCATCACTGGGAATTACTGAAGAGACTAAAAGGTTTCAGAATATGGATTCAGATTTCACATTTCATTTACCTTGAAATGAGATCAAACACTGCACGAAACGTTGTTCCTAAAAATAGACATTTTATCATTTTGAATTAAAAGTATAAAACCTGAAGCTAGAAACTGGTTGTGTAATATTGATCCCAGGAAAAGAGTTTGCTTATTCTGGTAAAAGTCTAGAACCCACTTTAAAGTGAAAAAAAATTAAACTTCATTACAAGAATCAGTGTTTTCTATGGCATCTATTCCTGTCTTTACTGGTACATTTGTAAAAGTGTGTTGCATAACTATTGAGAGGCCTGATCAGGTACAGCTCTGTATAACACCAAAATATAAAATAAAATAAATATAATTATCTTTTAATCCATGAGAGTATCAGTCTCTCTAAGTCTGACATTTATTGTCATTGTAGTTTGAGATATCAAAAAGCAACAATATTCAACTTTTTATATGTCTATATAAACATCACAATATTTTAGTAATTTAGGAATGGCTATTAATGTTCCAATTTTTTTCCACATTTAGTCCTATATGCCTTTAATCTTTCCATAAATCACTTCAAACTATTTAAAAAATAAAGCAATTTTTTAAATTAAAGTAGACAAATTGAGAAAAGTAACTAGAGTCATCCAATATAAATGATCTTTTGAAAAATGTTGGCACAAAGGGGAAAATGTGGTCAAATGAGGTTTTCTTTTTTTAAAAATGGGAGAAATAACTGCATACTTATAGGCTGTTGGAAATAATCTAGTAGAGAGAAGAAAATTGGAGAAATAGGAAATGCTGGCGAATGGGATCTAGTGCACATGTGGAGGAATTAGCTTTATATAGAAACACAGTTGTTCACTAAAGACAGAGTCCACAGGTAATACTGTTAAAGGTATGAAGAGGGGAATTGAGAAGTACTTTTTTGATAGCTTCATTTTTTTTTTTTTTTTGAGACAGAATTTCACTCTCTGTCACCCAGGCCAGAGTGCGGTGGTTGGATCACGGCTCACTGCAACCTCCACCTCCCAGGTTCAAGCAGTTCTCCTGCCACAGCCTCCTGAGTAGCTGGGACTACAGGTGTGCATCACCACACCCAGCTAATGTTTTTTGTATTTTTTTTGGTAGAGACGAGGTTTCGCCATGTTGGCCAGGCTGGTCTCAAACTCTTGATCTCATAATCTTCCCGCCTAGGCCTCCCAAAGTGCTGGGATTACAGGCATGAGCCACTGAGCCAGGCCCTGATAGCTTTTTTTTTTTTTCAGTGACAGGAGAAGTTTTTCCACTGAGACCGATGATGGAGGAAAGCACTGGAAGTCTGCAGAGAGGAGAGATAAGGGGACATCTATTGAGGAGGGCAGAAAAGGAAAGGACTGGGGAAGCACAGTGGGACCACCAGGCCACTTTATGGAATGTTTGAGGTTCATAGGGAGCAAGCATTTCACCAACCCCATTTAACTGCTCTGTACAGCAGGTAATAGGTGGAAATTTGGATTAATTAGTGCTGTGACTTGCCAAGTGAGATAAAAGCAAGAGAGATAAGGATGATTGCATGGAAGTGATTATAATGACAGTGGAATTTAAACTGGATAATGAGTAGAAAGGAAATGAAGATGAAACTGCATGCAAAGCAAGTAGAATCACAGGAATGGCCTTTTCAGTAAGTTCTGAGGATTTCTGTTGTCCGAGACATGAAGGGAATGTGCGGGAAAGAAAGGAGATGGTCGTAAATGAGGTAAAGGAAGCTGAAATTATAACAGGGCTGTGTTTTTTTAGAAATGGCAAGTAAGGGTAGTTGAGAAAAGTGGAAGACAAAAATCTTTTTTTTCCCCTTTTTTTTTTGGAGACTGTGTCTTGCTATGTTACCCAGACTGGAGTGCAGAGGTGCAATCTCATCTCACTGCAACCTCCCAGATTCGAGTGATTCTCCTGCCTCAACCTCCCAGGAGAGAAGATCTTCATAGGAGAGGAGCTCTAGGAACTGAGAATGTCAGAAATTGGAAGCAATATAAACTAATAGCCAAGAATTCAGACAGAATTGGGGAACCAGGAACAAACATTTGAGATATTGGGCTTTTGAGGGAGTTGCCACTGATGATAGCATCAGTGAGAAATAAGATTTTAAAATGGAGGATTGTTCAGAGAAGGGAGGAGGGATGATCTGAGAGCCACATGAAGGGAAATGGAACGCCTACCCGGACTCCAGTCTTGAAGGTAAGAAGGCTGCAGGAGAGAAACAGACAAAAAAGTGATGGCTTGAGAGTAATTGGGGAGAAGCCATTTCCTCAAGGAAGAATTTAAGAGTAAAAATATAATTACTATTGTCAACAAAACTATTAACTCTTGGAAAATAGGACAGGTTTGTAGTTATTTTTTTTTCTTCTGCAGCATCTGGCATAATGTGTTGCACTTAGTAAGAAATCTTGGATAAATGGATTTCACTTTACTGTACTATCACTTTACTTCTGCTGTTTAAACAATTGCTGGTTACATTGGACTCGAACTCACAAGGTAAAATTACAATACAACGGGTATTTTATTTCACTCTGTTAGAAATATCTACTAACCACTGAAGTTGCAAAAGGAAGATGAAAATATGGCTGTAAGGAATTTATGGTTAGTAATGTTGCTGGAATGATTAAAATGACAAAGTGAGACTAAATACTTTGCAAAGAAGGCTAGTTCAATAATTTTGTAGATGGTAGGTGAATGAGGTGGAGATAAACACTGATAGAGAACAAATGATACTATGATGCATACAATAAGTTAAAACTGAAATACAGTTATAGAAATCCTATGGTTAGCATTCACAAAGCATGTGATCAAGCAGTAATTCTGATGAATTTGCAAAGACAAATCGAGCTAAGAGTAAACTTCCTCATTTTTGCTGATGCTCTTCCTCCTTAAATATTCTTACTAAATGAATTGCATACATCTGTATATTTTTGTGAGATATCAGTGAGAAATATTTAAGTACATACAATTACATTTGCCTTTTTTTTTTGTATCCTAGGAAAATTGGATCGAAAATTGATAAATCCATTTCCATTCATTAGATGGAATCTTAGTCCTTTCAGCCTGCTGCATTAAAAAAATAATAGAAATTTTGTCACAGTTCTGGAGGCTGGGAATTCCAAGATCAAGATTTTAGCAAACTGATGTCTGGTGAGGAGCTGCTTTCTGGTTCATAGATGGCACCGTCTCTTTGGATCCACATGGTGGAAGGTGCAAACGAGCTCCCTTGGGTCTACCAAAATAGGAGCACCAGTCCCAGAAGGCCCCGCTTACTGCCTTCATCACCTGAGAGGTTAGGATGCAAACATGACGATTTTAGGGAGACACAAACATTGAGCCCACAGCAGATGGTACCTTCAGTGGTAGCTCTTACTGAATGGCAGAGTGAAAAAGAAGCAAGAATAGAAACGTAATAAAAAGACATTCACATATAGACCGAGGAAAGGATGAGAAAATAAAGAATATTTTAGTTCTTTCCTGGCTCTTTGATTTCTTTAAGGTTTGTTAAGAAGATTGATCCAGACACACAACATTCACTGTTGTGAATATTTTTGGACTATCTTTTTATTCTCTTTTTATTTCTATGCACATTTCCAACAAAATTGGAATCAGAATACTTACATCAATTTTGCATGTATTTTAAATTTTAATGACTATTTTTCTCTTTTCTAAACATTTATATCATATGATATTAATGACTAAATATAGTTATGTTTTAATTGTTTTCTATTATTGAGTGTTAAATTTGTTTCTAGTAATGGATATTTATGACTTTTCCCTAAAATGATGTTCTGGAAGTATATGCCTTCAGATAGATGTTTTTAAATTATATGCCAGAAAGTTTTAAAAGATTAAAATGTGAAATTTTTTTTAGCTCAAGGGGAGATTTTTTTTCCTTTTTTCAAGTGTACCTAATGGTAAAGAACTGAGTGACTCTACCCATCAGTTCATTGCACATTATCATCAATAGTATTAAGAAGAAGCCAATCTATTCTTTTTGGTATAGTCTTCAAGATTTCAATTTCATTTCTCTCTTCCATGGGAAACCACTCTTCTGGTTTGAAATATGTTTTTGAATACATATGCAGTGTTTAGAAATAATCTTTGTTTTATATCTAGTTGGTAACTTATTAATTTAATTTAATCTGCTATTACTTCATATAAATTATGTCCAAGAAGTATTTCATATTCATTTGCTGTTCAGGCAACTGGGTTTATATCTATGCATGTTTATGTATTTCCAGCTGGTTTATTGGTTCTAATTGCATTCTGGGGTTCATAATGTATATCCACTACATTTTAACCTTAATTCATTTAGTAATAAGCACTTTGTTTCCCTCCAAAAACACCACCACCATAAATAGTGATCATGTATTCTCAGACATGCTCCACCTTTTTACTACGACAGTCAACACCCACAACAGTCATGAATCTGATTAAAAATTTCTATGGGATATAAAATGAATTGGTAGGGTAGGTCATTGGGTACTTGCATTCTTAATTTGGCTAAGTATTACCAGATTGCTTTTCAGAAAATCTTCACCAGTTTTTATAAGACCACAAGCAGTGCCTAAGAATTTGTCTCCTAGTGGGTGATATTTTGATATCCTGTTGTTTTATGATTTTATTTTGGCAGTAAAGAATAACATTTACATTAAATTTGTTTCCTATGTAAAATGAAGAGATTTTGTTACCCAAGGAATTCTAGCTCTGTAAGATTAATTTTAATGCTTCGATTGATTTAGGCCTTGCCTCACTGGGGGTAATGAAGATATGCATGTAATTACTAAAGCAAGATGTAGGCTAAATCCATTCATATTTTAAGAACATAATTTAAAAATTGTTCAGTACACTTCGTTATCTGTTGCCTTTGGTAATTTAAAGTTAATACATCAAAGCCAAGTTCTCTTAGTAATAAAGTAGATTATATAAGACTATTCTCCTAACATTAATAATTATAAACCAGTGACAAACTATATTTTAAAATGAAAACTATTTTGTAAGCACTGAAGAAGGACCAATGGCAGACAGAAACTGGACAAGATGATTTATACCTCAGAAAAAGGAAAAGAACCAGCTTAGGTTTTTCCATTTATATGCTTTTTACCTGATGGTACTTCAGTGCACACAGCACTGGGTGGATAGATTCCACTCAGAAAGCCACAGTTTAACTGGCTTTGGGATTCAGAGGGTTGAGTTCTGGGATGCTAAAAAATACCTAAAAGTTGAGAGAGGAAATCCCCTAAAGGATCCCAGATATAAACTACACTAAATTTTCTTGAGTCTTGCCAAGTTAACCATTTTCTGCAACAAATAGTGATAAATTAAGTCAACATTAACCAGAGGAAGAAAATAGAACCCAGATTCGCTGCAACATGTCATCTAAGATATCCAGCATAAAATAAAATGTTAACAGACATACAAAGACACAGAAAAATGATGAGAACCATAGTTAAGAGAAGCAGTAAATAGAATCCAGCATTAAGAAAACTCAGAGATTGTAATTGGCAGAAAAGGACTTTAATGTAGCTATCATGGATATATTGAAGCACAAAACAAATAACATGATATGATTATAATGAATGGATATAAAATGTCATCTGAAAAACAGAAACTATTAAGAATGACCAAGTAATGGTTCTAGAACTGAAAATTGCAACACACAAATAAAACACTTATTTGATGAGATTAACTGCAGATTGAAGAGCGCAGAAGAGAGAGCCAGGGAATGTCAAGATAAATTAATAGAAATTATCTAATATGAAGAACGTAAAGAAAAAAACTAAAAGTATGAACAGAGAGTCTGTGAATTGTGGATATTTTCAAATAAATGAAAGCATTAAAGAAATGCTAAAGCGAGTTGCGATCGTGCCACCACACATCAGCCTGGGTGACAAAGTAAGCCCATCTCCAAAAAAAAAAAAAAAAAAAAGTGCTACAGGAAAGTTTTCAGGCTGAATTAAAAAATGACTCTGGATGGGTACTCAAATCCAGGAAGAAATGATAAGTATTACTAATAGTAAAAACATGCATATTTTTTCTTTTCTGTTTTTTTCTTTCTTTTCTTTTCTTTCCTTTTCATTTCCTTCCCCCCGCCCTTTTTTTTTCTGTAGGATATCACCCTGTCACTCAAGTTGGAGTGCCATGGCACCATCAGGGCCCACTGCAGCTTTGACCTACTAGGCTCAAGCTATCCTCTTTCTTCGGCCTCTCAAAGTGTTCAGATTACAGGCATGAGCCACCATACCTGGCTCAAATATGCATGTTTAGAAAATAGGTTTTATATTTCTCTTACTTTTTAAAAAAGTCAATTTACTATAAAAATAAAAACATAATGTTTTGTAATGGGTTTGTAACATATACAAATAAAACAAATGACAATAACATGCAGAATTATAAAGATATAATGCGGATACACTGGTTCAACGTTCTTACATTTTTTTATGAAGTAGTATAACAATACAACTAGGAGTTCTTACTAAAAAGTCATTAGAAGAATTAAAATGGAATACAAAAATATTTGCTTAGCTAAAAGTGGCAGAAGAGGAAGAACACAGGACTGAAAAATAAGTAGGACAAGTAGAACACAATAGCAAAACGGGAAACCTACACCTAACCAATCGATGATTATGTTCAATGCAATAGAATATACATTACAATTAAAAGGCAGGATTGTCAGACTATATATAAAGCAAAACCACATGGTAAGCTTTGTTTAGGAGAAAACAAGTAGCTTAAAAGAAAGGAATGGAAAAATACATGTCAGGAATAGTAAGTATCAGACAGCTAAAATAGCTCTATTATTATCAGAAAAATCAAGAAGAAAATTTCCCAGTGATAATGGGGTAATTTTTTAGAGACATATTTATTATAGATGAGTATGCACCTAATAACAGAACTTCAAAACCCAAAAGCAAAATATGAAAAATTGAAAAATTTTTTTTCAGTTTTTCAGGGAATAACTGAAAAATCCAAACACCTATTTGAATATCTTACACTCCTTTTTAGTAATGATAGAAAATTAGACTAAGAATTCAGTGAGAAATCAGTGCAGGTATAAGATATTTGAATGCTTCTACTAACCATCTTGACTTAATGAAAAATAATACATTGTAAACTATTGAATAAAATAAAAATCTGGATTTATATGTAAATAATAAGATTTACATTATTTAGGACATTTACTCAGTCTTAAAATAACTCCCTACAAATTACTTATTAATTATATAGGGAAAAATAGTTAATTTATGTTTGACAGTTTTGGGGTTTGACATCACCTTAATGAAAAGATCAATGTTAACTCCACATATCAGGACAAACTGATACCAACTGCTTGCTGACATGATGCAGTGAAAAGAACACAATGTCATTTTCTGAATCAAGTCATAAGGAATTATCAGAAAAAAAACCACAATGAGAAATATTCTTTAAAATAGCTGATCTACACTTTTCAAAAATGTCAACACAAGGAAAGCCAAGAAAATCTGTAGAACTATCTTAGAGTAAAGGCGTCTAAAAAGACATGAGCATAACATGAAGTGTGATCCTGGATTGGATCCTAAACTGTGGAAAATGGTTCTGTAGGGCATTGTAAGACAATTGATAAATTTGAAATATGATCTGTGGTTTGATACTCTTGTTTCTGTGCTTCATTTCCCAATTTGGTTAATTTTTCTCTGATCATATAAAGAGAATGTCCATGTCCTTAGGAAATATTGTTTGTTTTTTTTTTTAAAGATGGGGTTTCACCATGATGGCCAGTCTGGTCTTGAACTCCTGACCTCAGGTGATCCACCCACCTCGGCCTCCCAAAGTGCTAGGATTACAGGTGTGAACTACCTCGCCGGCCAGGAAATGTTGTTAATTTCATCTTCCCTCATTGAACCTCAAGCCGCTAAAATAACTGATATTTATACTTTGATATTTATCATTCCACATATTTTACTGGGTCAGTACAAAAACACATTGGCACACATGCACATTTTCTTTTTAACAAAAGTGACACTATACAATACACATCTGTTGAAAATTATCGTTTTCTTTTTCAACTTTAAAACATGTATTGGACATTACTTCAGATAAAAACCTATCAATATAAATCTTATTTTTAATTATACTATAATATTACATAGGCTGAGTAAACCTTAATTTATTCAAGCAGTACATTCTCAATGGAATTCTATTTGTTTTCTAGATTTTTGCTATTATAAACAATACTATAATAAACTCCTTGTGTTCAAGTGATTTTTATTCTTTAGGGGATATTACCCAAAATCTATTTGGTTGATATGTGTATTTTAAAACTGTCTGTGTACTCCTTTTTAATTTTATAATTAAGCTTTGGCAAAAATATGTGTTATAAATAATTAATTTTCTGCATTTGTTAATTTAATAGAACAATGACAATCAATAATTAACTTTGTATACTGAACATATTCTAAATATCCCTGGCATCAAAACCCTATAATTAGCTAAATAATATCTAATTTTCCAAAGAGAAAAAAGAACAAGAATACAGTTGAATGAGAGAAATATTTTGGAAAAAAATATATTTTATTCATGAATAAATAAATTTTTTTTACTAATAATTTAAACTTTCACCCTAATCATATGGATCAATATTGAATACTAATTTTCTCTAGGTAGATGATTAAATATCATTATTTTGGCTTCTACATTGCAAGCATGAGCATCTGACTGGAGAGCAATTATTTCAGTGTCAACTGAAATAATTTGAAAAACTATCATTTTTGTATTTTCGTATCAGTTTTCACGCTTCTCTTCTCCATTATGAAGTGTTATGGATTAAATTGTATCTTCCCTCAAAACTCATATGTTGAAGTCCTAACCCCCAAAACTTCAGAATGAGACATTATTTGGAAATGAGGTTTTTGCGCACATAAATTATAGTTAGAATAGGTCATGCTGAAGTAGGACAGATCCCTAACTGTTCTGACACAAGAACAGAAAACCAAACACTGCATGTTCTCACTTATAAGTGGGTGTTGAACAATGAGAACACATGGACACAGGGAGGGAAGTGTCCTCCTAAACTCAATCAGTTTACCAGGCCTATCAGGGTGGGGGCTAGGGGAGGGATAGCAGGGAGTTGGGGGCTAAGGGAGGGATAGCGTTAGGAGAAATACCTAATGCAGATGATGGGGTGATGGATGGAGCAAACCACCATGGCACGTGTATACTTATGTAACAAACATGCACGTTCTGCACATGTACCCCAGAACTTAAAGTATAATAATAATAATAATAGAGAAACTTGGATAGAAATGCCTACAGGGTGAATGTCATGTAAAGGTGAAGGCAAAGATAGGAGTGATGCTTTTCTAAGCCAAGAAGTGCCAGAGATTGCCAGCAAATCACCAGAGGCTAAGGGAGTGGCATGCAACAAATTTTCCTACAGAAGGAACCAAACCTTCTGACACCTTGATCTCATGCTTCTGGCCACCACAACTGTGAGACCATCAATTTCTGTTGCTGAAGCCACCCAGTTTGTGGTACTTTGTTATGGCAGCACTAGCCGACTAATGTGGGAAGTGAAGAAGAAAAGATGATCTAAGTTGTTTCTCGACTTTTGTTTCCTCACGCCTATTAGCATTTGGCATACTTAAACTAGAAAAGATCCAGTACCATTCTGAACTTTTTCTAATATAATTTAGATGCATCTGCTTTATATTTGCACTTTATCTAGGATCATCAATTTGGATTGTAGAATCCCAAATAGTTTCACAGAAACTACAGAATTGAGTCTTAAAATAGACATTTTGGCTATTAAATCACAGATGGTCACCAGAAAGCTTACTGCAATTTTCTACTCTACTGCAAAAAATTAAATTGTTTGTTTTTTCCATGCTGTTATAATTGTGGAAGGGAGATGAGGGAACATGATTTATAAAAAAGGTTTTTTATAGGTACTATTTTTTAAGTTGCCTTTAGTATTATTTTTCTTTCCTTCAGAAACTTTTTACTTTTTGTTGTTGTTTGTATTGTTTTTAGATTTTAGTAGGATACTGTACAGGTTTTGGAATGGCTTGCAGCATTTTAACATATAATATAATGGGGTACAAAACAGGTTATCCTCCACGTATTTAACTCAGGATCATTTTTATCTATAAGGCTCACATGCAAAAAGGATATATTTTAGGTAAATGCTTTATAATAAACAGCTCTGAGCATTTTCTAGGGGTGTGAGATTTTATGAACACTGATGGTGATAATTTGTGATGAGTTGGTAGACACACAGAGGAACATGTTCATAACAAGAAGAGAAAGAATTGAAGAAATCATTTTCCTTTTTTTTTAAACAATTCCAAAAGACCAAATCTGAACTTTATTGTAGTGAGAACTGAAATTGTAAACATAAAAAAAAGAGAGCTTTCCTATTCCCATCATCTAAGATTGCAAAGGAGAACAGTGACACAAATGACATCTCCAAATAATTTCTAAACTTCTTGGCATACATTAACTTTCTTCACTGTCACTAATAAAGTTAATTTTTAAGCTTTCCTCCATAGTTTATTTTCCAGAAAAGACTTTTCATGAACAATGGGAAAACCAAATTACAGTAGAACTAATATGCAAAATGCAAGCTGAATGGATTCATTTCAAAGGCAAATGTGTAGTTAAATATTTTCTTTTACTGATTCTCATTTAATTATGAAGTACTGTTTTAATTTCATATTTTGTAGCTTAAAGACTTTAGAGTATATATTACTGATTTAACTAATTGTTAGTGAGAAACAATATACTACACTGTGCTTGAATTTAACCAGTAGTACCTCATTTTAAGAGTTTTTTTTTTTTAAATAATTGGTTTGCTAGAATAATTTTTCAATGGGAATATATCAGAGGAATATCAAGAAACATACAAATTATCCTGTGAATTGACTCATAATTAGACCCTTGGTGTATTTTAAGGTCAATACACAAAATAAAACAGGGACCATTTTTAAAACATAAAAAAGGCTCAATAATTTATAGTGAAAAATTGCCTTTATAGAAGCATGGAATACTGACTTCTTATATTTTAACTGCATCAATAACAGCAGCAGCATTATCAAGTCATAGGCCACGTTTTTAAACTTGCTGACCATGTTTTAAACTTTGCCATTGCTCAAAGATGGTGTTTAATGTAGTAGAACTTACATCGAAATTATGTTGCATACACTGCTTTATGTTGAGTGTTAGCGAATCTCTTCATGTGGTATTGCTCCTTTCACGATGTGAGCAGTTTGCATGAAGATTCATCTTTGCATGCTCCATCAAACTCAGCACACAGCCATCTATGTGTTAGGCCCCCAGGAAGTGCTCATAGAATAGGATGTTTCTCGAATGGAAAGAACTGTCAACAAATTCTTAAGAGATCAGAGTTTTCAGTCTGGTTCTTCCCCGTGTGAATTTCCTGTCCTTGTTTTGCTCACAATAGCTTTTTAGTTGGTGAACACAAAACATCTGAGACAGGTCACAATCAGTTTACAAAGTTTATTTTACCAAGGTTAAGGACGTCCCTGTGACACAGCCTCGGGAGGTCCTGATGGCATGTGCCCAAGGTGGTTGGTTTCAGCTTGCTTTCATCGTTTTAGGGAGACATGAGACATCCATCAATATGTGTAAGATACATATCGGTTCAGTCATAGGTAGATAAAAGACAATTCTTTTTGACAATTCTTTTGCGTTCTTTTGAGTCTTGGATTAGCCTTTCACTGAATACATAATTTACATGTGAAAGGAGGATAGAGGAATAGTCACTTAGGCCTTAGTCTGGCTTAGTAAATCTGCATTTTTACATAAACAATAAAGCAGAGGAGGCAATCAAATATGCGTTTGTCTCCAGTGAGCAGAGGGATGACTTTCCGTCCTGCCGAAAGCTGGAAACACAAGCACCAGCTTCTCAACACACTGATGGAAAAAATAAACCAGTTTACATTGCCAGGGTGAAATCCAACAGAACTGGAATTTCACCCTGAAATTTCCTCAAGGTCTTTACCCTATTCCTTGTGGGCAAATGGTCAGGGAGGAATGCAGCTTTCTTAGCTATCTTTTTTTAGGAATAAAATAGGAGGCAGGTTTGTCTGACAGTTTCCAGCTTGACTTTTCCTTTTGGCTTAGTGATTTGGGGTTCCTGAGATTTATTCTCCTTTCACAGGTTCCATATCTGAAAAAAACAGAAGAGTGTACTAAATAGTTTTAAGATACTTTCAAGTCTGAAATGTGATTTGTGAGTAGTGCTCTTCTATACTGCTTCTGGAAGTCTTTTTGTACAAACTTTCTTGCAAGCTTTCCCATTGCTCCAAATATGCATATCTTCAAACAGAGGAATGGATTCTGTATATATTTTTTTTAATATTTTGTAATTGTCTGTATTTAGGCTCTCCTATGGAGTGCTGGTACCAACATTACAAGCTTTTATTCTCAGCCTAGCATTTGTGTAATCTGTAAGTATATATAAATGTCAGTTTCCTTGAAAAACTAATTTGTTGGTTCAGTTCCTTCTTTATTTTTTTAACGAATGAAAGTTTTCGCTAACTTGTTGCTGGGAGAGTTTGATATTTCAGATGGCAACTTTTCTGAGAGCAGTTTTGTTCCTTTATCATGGAGTTCAGCAGTTGTTTTCAATACTCAAACTGACAGGGAGAAGGATAACAGTCTCAGCTGTGTTCCCACAGCTGGTAATCGAATGTTTCTAGCTGGCCTTGTGATGAGCAGGGAAACAGACCTCTGCAGCCAAAGGATGCCGAAAGCTGGAAACGCAAGCACCAGCTTCTCAACACACTGACGGAAAAAATAAACCGTGATTTCTAGGCTGGTGAAGCTAAAAACTGTTTTGCAGAAATAGTATGTCTTGAGTACTTTTCATTCTTGTTTTAGTTATAAAATGTGTGTGAAAATTATTGGAATAATTACTTTGCTGTTTAAAAATATGATCACATTGAATCATACAAAGAATTCTATCTATCTATCTAATCTATACATCTATCTCTCTATCTATCTTCTATCTAGAATCTTCATCAGGACCTCTGAATGTAACTTGTTTTCTAGAGATAAGTGGGTCTAATTCCCTTAGTTTTCTACACACACTGCTTAAACAGAAGCCAAGAAAATTGTCCTGGATCACCCCTAAGAGAAATGGTGCATGAAGGAAAGACAGGTAGAGTGAGAAGGAGAGAAAAGGAAGAAAGCAAAGAAAGAAGGGAGAGATTTAAAACTATTTAAGAATATGTGGTAAGAATGATGGAAGGATATATTAACTGGTTGTGTCATTAATGGTGGGGCATAAATTTTATTCCTCAGCCTCAGAGAACTGAATAAGATAAACTGCAAGAAGCTATCAATTTCTGAAAATTTCCCATATCCTTATGTATAAATGTCTTATAACATTCTTAGGCATTTTTTTTTCATCTACCTGATGTTTGCAATTGTGCCTCTTAACAAATGCACCTGTAGCTCAGTAACAGCAATTCTGATATAGCTCAAAATAAAGATTTGTTATTGTTTCAGCAAGATATCCATCACAAGATTTTTGGTAATTTAGGACTGAATGATTTACTTTAGAGCTATGTTTAACTACCCCCCACCCCACCAAAAGAATATTTTAATGGCATTATACTACTTTCAATGAAATTTTAGAGGGGAAAAAAAGGGATATCCTTAATCTCTGTCCCTAGAAAGTGAGCTCAGTGCTCTAGACTCCTGGGTATTAAAGAAGGCTGAAGTGTACACATCGTACAAATCTGATCAGAGAGAAAAATCTGGTGTGATTTGGGATTACGCAATTATGAAGGATTGGATTTCATTGTAGGTATTGAAAGAGGGATCATGATTATTACGTTAACCCTAACTATTACCTTTGGAAAAACATATCAAGGCAAAGAAAAGAATAAGCAGAAGCTTCAGTTGGTTGTTTCAGAATTGTTGACTTTAAAAGAACAGAAAAACATTAAACAAACAAACATGAAACCAAAGAGAACTTTCAATACACCCTTAGGACATCTGTCACAGGGTATTTGTATTATGATTCAGGCCTTATTCTCATAGTGATTTTCATTTTTCTCTTTTTCTTTTTCTTTTTTTTTTGAGACAGAGTCTCGCACCGTCGCCAGGTGCCAAGCTGGAGTGCAATGGCGCGATCTCGGCTCACTGCAACCTCTGCCTCCCAGGTTCAAGCAATTCTCCTGCCTCAGCCTCCTGAGTAAGTGGGACTACAGGCATGCGCCACCACGCCCGGCTGATTTTTGTATTTTTAGTAGAGACGGGGTTTCACCATGTTGGCCAGAATGGTCTCGATCTCTTGGCCTCATGATCTACCCGCCTCGGCCTCCCAAAGTGTTGGGATTACAGGCGTGAGCCAGCCTCCCTGGCCAGTGATTTTCATTTTTTAGGTTAAAATTTAAGTGAGTATCATCTCCTCTCCTTAGTTTATTCTTATAAAGATACCAAGCTCAACCCTCTACACAGTGTAGGAAAACAGTGGTCATTGAGAAGTCAACTCCCTGCAGACATAAGCACCCTTTCTTACAGTGGCTCTTCTTACCAGGCACCTAACACAATATTTTGCAAGTAATATAGACTCTTGTATGGCTAATGTTAGAAATTATTATATATTTTAAGTTAAAACAAACCTGCTTATCATTCGGACCCTCAGGTTCTTGCTTTACTTGCTGAATCCTCAAGATAGTTCTAATCTCCAGTCTTCCAGATGACTGCGTTTCAAACATTTGAGGGCAGTGGTCCTTATTTTCATGTTAAATTCACTCATATAGAAAAGGCATCCCTATTTCCTTTCATCATTCCCCATAAGGGAATTTTCCAAGTTGACACTATCTCCATCTAAAGAACAACTCGTGGAGCAAGTAGGTCTCTCAGTAATAGAGGAATTGCCATGTATTTTAAACCTATGAATTTATTAATAAAACCTACAATAGCATTTTCTTTTCAGAGATCTTCATTACAGTAATATATTTTAAACCCCAAATTAAATATCTCTCATTATTTGTCATGAGCCCCACTCTTAGACTGCTTTTTCCCACTGTGACTTTTCTGTAGCATAATTTAGGGCTGTATATTTTTTCATGCATTTCTCTTTAATTTCATCTATTTTGTTTTAGTCTATCATTTCAAGCTGATTGTTTAGTGATGGCAAATCTGCAATTTACTTCCTACAACGTTTTACAGTAAAAATTGCAAACCTTCCTGTGAATTAGCAGTAGGAGATCATTATTCTTGATTTCTTTGGACCTTTATAGAGATTAGTGCACTGTTGGTAACAGCAAGTGTCAGGAAACATGAAAAAAATATAATTTAATTATTGAAACTGTTTGGATAAAAATGAAAAGTTCCTTGTACAGTGTCGTAATTACATCTATTAATGTCCATAAATATAATAAGGGTTTTTGAGTTTTGAAGTCTTTTTTTTTCACTTTTATGCGATTTTAGAAGAATTATTATTTCTCATTATTTTTATGAGTCTTGCTGGTCTGATGCCAAAAATTGAATTGTATACTGTAGAATTATGGGATGGCTTTGCTAGATTCTGACTCATGCCCTAAATTAAGAAATGGCTCTGAATGTTGTCTCAAGGGTAAGTTTTGCTTCTGCATTTGAGCTACAAATTAAGAAACAGACTTTGAAAAAGAGATTGGGCCTTGAAGAACATTTTCAAGGACAGAAGGGTAAAAAGACAAGCTGCTGTTGGTAGATCAAAAATGAGATGTAAGTGCTAGACTCCAAACAATCTGTTCTTCAGAGAGAAAACAACTACAAACAAAAAAAGCCACAAAGCAACCTTTCTGATTCAGCCAGACTCTAGAAAAGTGTTGCACATTTTTTCCCATATCTCTTTCAGCATTAAATGTGTGTGTGTGTGTGTGTGTGTGTGTGTGTGTGTGTGTATTTAGGTTCCTCAGCTTTTGTCTGATATTTCAAAAGCTATTGCGTGAGAGCAGAAGTGTTACACAGTGTTACTGTATTGAAGCATCTGTGTTTAACCAACTGAGACTTTGAGCAGGTTAATCTCATCGCTAAACTTCAGTTTTCTCTATGTAAGATGGGCCTTTCTGTAGGTATAAAAGAAAATAATACATATAAAGCACAAAACAAAGTGTCTCTTACATAGCAAGTATTAGCAAATTGCATCCTTCCCTTTTAGATTTAAGCATTCTCACAATACTCTTCTGATATTTTACCTCACTACCAATGAATACAAGAGATTAGTTTTAAAAGACCTGATGAAAACTGTTAGCAGTGTTACCATAATTTCAGTGAAGACTCAGTCTAGGACCCAGTTGTATTCCAGTCAATTTTTGTTAGTTGCTTTGGTTTGCTTTATTTTTGTTTGTTTATTTGCTTGCTTTTGTTTCTTAATGACGTGAAGAAAAGTAATCTGACCCTTTTAGAAGTTAGGAGAAATTTTTATCTGACCCAGAGGTTTATTAATATAGAAATGAATTAAACACTGTTTTAAAATAATTGATAGAAGAAAAAGGTCTCCTCTTTGCAGGGAGGAAAACAATAGAATCAATGAAAGGGAGCCATAAACTGCTGTGCCTGGTGATTGTTGGCAAGAGCCAACCAGACTGGAATCTCTTTGGGTAATAGAAATGACTGACTTTCTGACATCATTTAGTGGAATATGGAGGAGAAAGAACTGCCTACTAGGGTTTTACACCATTGGGTGGAAACCTAGAGATAGAAGTGCCATTGATTGCCTTCAGAATGATGCTTCTAAGAAATGGGTAAGAGTAAGCTAAAAGTTACATCTTCCTGAGTCTTAATCTAATCAGACAGTGATCAGTGACAGGAGCTATTCAATTGTGAATAAATGAGTTCTAAGACTAATTTTCAAAAAACTGCTCTGCTTTTCCTGATGTTTTACATCACCATAAATGTTCTTCCTTCCTTAGATTTTCTCTCCATATTTCAGAAATAGGACCAGGCAGCAGTATGTGGGCTCTGACTTCAAACCACACAGGCTTGCCCACTCCAGGTTCCTAGAAGAAAGTACCTGTCTTTGACAAAGAAGTCAATAAAGGTCACTTTGGAACCCCAAACTTTTCTCTTCTGCCGTGATGTGACTCATACAAGACACAGAAGGACTGCACCAGATTACCATGGGCATGCTCTTAATCATGCTGAGGTTCTCCACGGAACAGAAATGACGTCAGTAACCTGCTAGGGAGAGTTGAGTCCTTCCTGGGTCCTTTCCCTTCTTTATCATGGTCCTCAGTATGCTCTTGCTCAAGTCACCCTTTCTCAACACAAACCTCTCAGGGCCCAATTTAAGGAATTCATTCTCAATGACCAATAAAGCTCCGGAGTGGAAGATGCATTTATACATCATCAAATTCTTCTTAAATTTAAATCATTGAGAGACATGAACAGGCTGAGAATATTTTTTAAGACTAATGGATCTCCCTGTCACCAGGGACACTCCTGAAAACACAGCTCTCCTGAAGTGTTACAGTCTGTCCTACAAATTTATATAAATAGAGGTTGTTTCCTTTGGTCTTAAAAAGACTCCTGTGCTACATCAATTATGTAACCTGTTAGGGAATTAAAAAGTACTTTCTTGGGGAGTGACTCTACATTAGTCTACACTACCAAAAAATGCTACTCTACACTAGCATTTTAGTTTACTGATTTATTTATCATTTTAACCCAAATAAATAGTACTCCTTAACTTTTCTGAGTCATGGACACTTTTTTTCTATAGCTGGTAGAAATCACAGACTTTTTCTTCAGAAGGATGCACATAGATAATTTTGTCATGAATTTCACATTTGTCAACGGACTCTCTCAAGTATATCCATGAACTTCAAAAGAAACATAGCCTCAGCTATTTGAAAACCATGAAAAACTTGTGTCTAGAACAAGAAGTTCTGACAAGTTTTTCTCATAGGAAACAAAGGGTTGATGTTCACCCACACAGCGGTGCTGGCTGTTCACTGTCAGCACCCATTTTAACTGCAAGGCATCCATTCTGATAGTTCTGTGACCGTGCCTTTCTATTTTTAGGTGTGTTTAATTTTGTCTTTGCATACAGGAAACATGGATGAACAAGGCTAGAGAAAGAGTAAAAGGATGAAATAACAAGGTGCCTGCTATGGAGGATGCAAAAGAAATTTTTCCCCAAGAACTGTGGTCCAAGGTTAGACATGCTCAAGCAAAACATTGTCTCAGAATTATTCCACTTCTGTATGCCAGGAATCTCATTAGGCCTTAAGCATGCATAAAGGGGCATGATTAGTCTTGGCTCTGTAGATCATCTTCTGGAGGTGACGGGGCTTTACTTTACTTCTATTGACTCTGTTTACTGAAACCAAAATGTCACAGTTCACAAATTTGTGTATCTTTTATTCCTAACTGGAATTGTACTTGACTAGCATTTTTGGAATAATTCTGTTGGCAGCAGTTCTTCTGAGTGAGTACAACAATAAAGTTGTATAAGTCTAACCATTTTAGAATCTACTGTCACCCGAATGTTACAAGAAAACCCCTAAAAGGAAAGAAAGAGCTGCCAACTATTTGATGGTTTGACAAAAATGTGACTGTTTTTCTGAGCTGTGATTTATTTAAATTTTGCAAGGCCTTATCTTCCAGGTTTTAGGCACTTTGGTGGTGATTCAGATAAGGTTAAATGAGTTGCTTCCAAAACACAAGACGCTTGGGTGGAAGATATGGAAAGACTTAGTGCCAGGTTTTCTGATCTTTGAACCAATGCTCTGCCTCAGAGTTATGGGATTCAGGAGGAATTATTTGACCTATTTGACCTGGTTTCCTCATTTGCTTGCTTCATACAAGTAATCATGGAAAAAAATTGTTAAAACCCTTTCTGTTTCATTCTACACAATGATGCTAATTTCTCTTAAATTAATTTGAGAGTTTCTTTTTCTCCATCTGTGAAGCAAATAGCACAGGACAGCTAGATTGATTGTCCAGCTGTTCCATTAGGTAGAGATGTTAAACACGCACTCACACACACACACACACACACACACACACACACACACACACCTCTGCTTACCGTGAAGCACAACCACACTCATTTTAAAATTATATTTATTTTATTTTTTACTACATTTTTTTTGAGAATGTGAGGAGAAAGGTTAAGGGCTTGAACTTCCTTCTGTTCCTCAGTAGTAAAGCAAGACCCCTGGGAACATGTGTGCCTGTCACAGCTGCACTCCACATCAATGGTCAGACTTCAAAAAAATGACCATGGCTTGTTCCACCACAATTTTGACCTTCTTAAATAATAGTAATGTTCATTCGCAAGCATTAAAATGGCAAAGAAGGACAATGTGTATGCTAAAATATTGCTTTCTCTGTAGTTATAAATGATGGGCATGAAAGCAATACAAATAATAAATCTGGTTTCCTATGTTTTGTCTTGGTCACTGGAAAGTCAAAAGTGAAGATCCACTTTTGGCCCAAATTTCTCATCTACAATATAGACTTGGAACAGACAATAGTATTTTTTTTTGTTACTGTTCTTTTTTGAGCTAACTGCCTATGCATTGCTAGTAAATGTCGGATTGTTTGGTCTTTATATGGTAATATTTTATTTAAAGACTTTAATTGAAATTAAAGAATATTACTTAAAGTTTTTCTCATCTTGGTACTTTACATGGTCAAAGAATAAAGGAGAAAAGAAAGAAAATGCAAACAAAAAAAATCTATACAAATCTTCACTTAATCTCAATAAACTTAGTGTCATGGCAAATGCCATTTTTTTTTCTTTTTCAGAGTCTAGTTCTGTAGCCCAGGCTGGAGTGCAGTGGTGCAATCACGGCTCATTACAGTGTGGAACTCATGGACCCAGCCTCCAGAGTAGCTGGGACTGTGGGCACACACCACCATGCCTGGCTAATTTTATATTTTGTAGAGACAGTCTCACTATGTTGCACAGACAGTGCAAATGTTCTTTTCATATGTCCTTTCTTATTGAACACATAAACCAAATACAAATTACCAGATGTCATGGACATATAAATTTGATTTTGCTTTAAGTATGAGCCATTGATTTCTGGTTACTGTGCTTTTTAGAATTTAGGTTTTGCATTCTGATTTTATGTTCAGGAATTAATTAATTTACACACTATGTCATAAAATACATAGAGTCTATGGTCAAATATCAGAATCTGTGTTCTCTGAACTGAGCAACATTGGAGAAAATCCCAGAGCTTTACATAATGGCTTTATTGCAAATTTACAGTCTTGAAGCTCAGCTGAGCACTTCAGGCTGCTTATAAATTATGGAAAGTTGGGAAAAATACTTGAAGTCTGGACTATCCTAGAATAGCTGGGAAGAAGTTTAAGGTTCAGTGTAAGGTGGGAGTTAGAGATAGCTGTCAAAAATTCTAGCTCGGGTAACTGAGACAGAAGATGCCAGAAGATGAGGTATTTTTAGAGGAAGGATGGATGAGTCAATTTGGGACACATTGGATAGGAAGCGCTTGTTGGACATCTAGATAAAGTTGACCAGTTGAGAGTTAAATATAAAATATGAAACTCAGAGAAGTGGTCTAGGCAGCTCTCAGAAAATGAACTTGACTGAAGCCATTTGAGGAAGAAAACAACCAGTTAACAGTTGCATTGAGCAGGGCTCCCCTGCGGGCACAAAATTAGAATGAAAATCGTATGTAATTATTCCCTTATCCTAGCCTACCACAGAGCCATTTACTGCAGTGTGATATCTCTTTTAGTCTAGATTCTGAATGGACAGGGGAACTTCAGAGGAGGACAGAGTCTGCTCGATTCCTCTTTGGGCAGGAGAGGCACAGAGTTAGCAGCAACCTGCAACCAATGGGTAGTTTCTTTATGGCAAGGCAAATTCTGGACAATAATATTAAATGATTGCTCACATAAAGATGGATTTAAGTGCTCTGAAAACAATAACAGCAATGCTTTGGCTTGAAAAAGAAGCAAACTCTTCCAACATTATAGAGATAGTTTATATAGATCAAGAAAGATAGTGAGAAAAGCTATCACACTGACTGATAGTAGTAACTGGCATTGGGCATCACTAGGTCTGGACACTATGCTAAGTGTTTTGTGTATATTAACTCATTTAAGTCTCACTGTGCCCTGTGGAGTAGGTACTGTTATCATTTTACATATGAGGAAGCTGACACCCAGAGATTTTACGTATTTTACTCAGGGTTAAACAACTAGTAAGTACCAGAGCAAACAAAAACTTGAATTTAAGCAATCTGCGTTCAGAGATCATGCTCTTATAATACACTTCCCGTGTTAATACAAAATAACCTGTTTTGATTTCAACGTACCACATGCAAGGTTCATACCAGTACAATCTGTGCAATAAATACAGCAAATGCTATGAAAAGGCTGATAGATAATAGGAAGCTTTAATACCTCTATTCATTTAATCCAGTTTTACTCCCCTTTACCATGGAGAAATTATGCAATGCTATCAAAGAATGCTCATCAGTGTTTTGTTTTGTGTTTTTTCTTTTACCCAGCTATCTCCTCTGCAGAACTCTGTGCTAATGATAGAATTTGCATACTAATGATAATTGCAAACAAGAAAGCTGTATTCTCTTTCTGCTCCGGGTAATTGAATAAAGAGTGCTATGAGGCAATTATTGCAGTTAGTTACATAAAATTCTCTGAAAAATAAGACCAAAACCTAGATACTCAAATTCAATATGATTGCACTTATCAAAATTATTTGCACCTTTTAAATCATAATAATAATAGACAAAATTATTACTCTGGGTTCTTTCAGTGTGTTAACCCAGTCCTCCCAATGGCTCTGTTATTTAGGCTTACATTTATCCATTTTATGGATGAGAAAAAAGAGAGGTTTAACAACTTGCCCAAGAAGACAGGAATAAACTTTTAAAAGGCCATTAAGAGATCATTTAGATCATATTTCTATTCTCTTATTTTTATTCTATCTTTCGATTACTATAAATCTAATTATAAATGCTGTTAGACATACTTTGCTGTTATAATTTTACTACATATGATGGAACACTTTACTATTTCAGTGCCCTTTTACTTGATTATGGCAAAATTCTTTTCTAATGACACCTTATGTTCTACTTATTTTCTAATGGCACCTTAACATGTATGACTGTGTTGTTGGGTTATTTTTTCCATGGGAGTTTCACTAATTCCGTTTACTTGCCAGTCAGGGTACTTCCATTTTTTTTTTTTTTTTAATATTAGCATTAGAAATCCACTGAAAACACAAGGCAATACTCAATTTAAAATAAGGTGACTTTAGTTTACTTTCTTTAGGTATAAGAAATCCTAAAATCTGAACCACAATAAAAAAACTGCAGGAATAGAAACTTAGATTCAGGACAAGACAACCACAATCACAGATAAAGACTCCTTTACAACTTTATAGTTTATGAAGTCTTACCAAAAATCAAAAAGTGTATTTAAACTTAAATGTAAGGTTTTATTTTATTTTGTCTGACTTTTATTGGCCTTACAGACAAGATTATTTTATTCTTTTCTAATTGCTTTCATGTCTTCTTGTTTGCTATTTTCTGTTTTCCTCTTCAATGATCATGACTGCCTATTAGAAACAGACTTTTGAAGGTGTGACTCTTAAAAGTGACTAACTTCAGAACATAGCCAGTCTTCATTATTTATTGGTAATTGACTTTTTTTTTTTTTTAAATAGGGTCTCACTTGTTGTTCAGGCTGCAGTGCAATAGTGAGATCACAATTCATTGCAGCCTCAGGCTCCTGGGCTCAAAAGATCGTTTTGCCTCAGCCTCCTGAGTAGGTGGCACTACAGGCATGTTTCATCATACCCTGCTAATTTTCTTCTTTTTTTTTCTTTTTAAGATATGGGGTCTCACTATGCTTCCCAGGCTGGTCTCAAACTTCTGGGCTCAAGCAATTCTCCCACCTGCTTCAATCTCCCAAAATGCTGGAATTAGACGCATGAGCCCTCACACCTGGCCAGTAAATGACTCTGAAAGTAATACACAAAGATTGGAAAGTGACCTAAGTTCCTAATTCACATATTAACACATACATTTATGCTATTTCTTGGTTTTTTAATTGTAGTAAGAACAAATAACATGAAATCTACCTTCTTGGCAAATTTTTAAGTATATAGTAATGTTAACTATAGGCGTAATGTTGTACAGCATTTGTTCTCCATAATGTTCTTACAGGTGTCTGTAGAACTTATTCTTGTTACCTAACTGAAACTATGCCTGTTAAATGGCAAATCCCCATTTTCCTCTCATCCAGCCTCCAGCAACCACTATCCTACTTTCTGTTTCTATTGGTTTGACTATATTAAACTCCATATATAAGTGGAATCATGTGTTTGTCCTTCTGTGACTAGCTTATTTTACTTAGCATAATGTCCTCAAGGCTCATTCATACTTTCTTATATAGCAGGATTTCCTTGTTTATTATAGTTTGATGATATTCCATTGTATGTTTATAACACATTTTCTTTATCCATTCATCTCTCAATGAAAATTTTGATCATTTCCACGTTATAGCTATTGTGAATAATCCTTCAGAGGAACAGAAGGAAACTAATGCTTATATGATCAACTGGTGTTTGTCAAGGGACCAAGAATATTCAATGGGAAAAAGAGAGTCTCTTTAATTAACGGTGTTGGGAAAACTGAATATCCATATACAAAATAACAAAATTGAACAATTCTCTCACACCATACATAAAAATCAATGCCAAGTAGGTTAAAAATTAAAAGTAGGCCAGGCGCGGTGGCTCACGCCTGTAATCCCAGCACTTTGGGAGGCCGAGGCGGGTGGATCACGAGGTCAAGAGATCGAGACCATCCTGGTCAACATGGTGAAACCCCATCTCTACTAAAAATACAAAAAATCAGCTGGGCCTGGTGGCGCGTGCCTGTAATCCCAGCTACTCAGGAGGCTGAGGCAGGAGAATTGCCTGAACCCAGGAGGCGGAGGTTGCGGTGAGCCGAGATCACGCCATTGCACTCCAGCCTGGGTAACAAGAGTGAAACTCCGTCTCAAAAAAAAAAAAAAAAAAAAAAAATTAAAAGTAAGACCTAAAACTGTAAAGATTGTAGTAAAATCATAGGGGAAAAGCTTCAGGACATTTGTCTCAGCAATTATCTCGTAAGTATGACAAAAGAAGTAGACAACAAAAGGAAAAATAAGCAAGTGTGATCACATAAAACCAAAAAGTTTTGCAAAGCAAAAGAAATAACAGAGTAAAAAGGCAACCTATAAAATGGGAGAAAACCATTATAAACCATATATCTGATAAAGGATTAATTTTCATAATATATAAGAACAAGTTTATAGCAAAAATGCAAGTAAGTCAATTAAAAAGTGGACAAAGGACTTGAATGTACATTTTCCCAAAAATGATGTAAAAATGACTAACAAGCATATGAAAAAGATATTCCCACTAATAGTTAAAAGATATCATCACTCAACATCATTAGTCATCAGGAAAACACAAATCAAAACCACAGTGAGATATTGTTTCATACCTATTAGAATGGCTATTCTATAATTTTTTTTAAATGGTGTTGACAAGGATGTGGAGAATTGGAAGACTTGTACACCGCTTGTGGGAAAATAAAATGCTACAGCTATTATGAAAAATAATTTGGAAGTTCCTCAAAAAATTAGCCATAGAACTATCATATAATCCAGCAATCCCACTTCCACATATTTGTGCAAATGAATTAATATCAAGATCTTGAAGACATTTATGCACTGCCATGTTTATTGCAGCAGTAATCACAATAGCCAAGACGTGTATTTTGAAAGACATTAATATGTCAGACAAATTCTCCAAAAAAGAGCTTTGCTCAGTAAAGAAACAAAGTGAGGGGTGGGATTTGTGTTTCTCAAGTTACTTCAATTTTAACTATTATTATGTTTTGAAATTTCTTTAGTGTAAACATATATGAAACACAAGTATAACAGCCAACAAATCTGACAGAGATTTAACCAAATTTAACTCAAAGCATCATTTTCAAATGCCTTCTCTACAGTGTTCTTTCTAGTGAAGTAGATGTTTGGTTACATAAAGAGGTTCTTTAGTAATAAACTTTTACAGTAAACATGAGTAATCTGTGTAATCAAATAACAGCTGACGAGCAAGGTTTCAAATTTCATAATATTACAAAAGTAAATGTTGGTGTCTTAAGTTGTACTAAGGTTTTGTTCAAATATGAGACAAGAACTATTAACGTAATGCAGGGAATTATTGTTCCTGTCTAGATGATCTGAGGAAACAAGATGGAGACTGCCACACCAGCAGAACTCTAAGGAATTGAGCTCAATCCTGGCAGAGACTTCTAGTTGTCTCCTCAGCATTCACAAAACCCCACTGTCTTCCTTAAGAAGAGAAATCAATTTTTAACTGAGTTCCTTGTCAGCTTGCGGTCGTATGATTACGTTCTGGCCAACAAGATACAAATGGACATGTATGAGATTTCTGGAGAAGTGTTGATAGACATCTAATTCTAGAAGGAACACATTTTTAGTTCTCTTAGCTTTCCTCTTCTACTTGATCTGGAATTCAGACAAGAGAGCTCAAGTTTCAGCAGCAATTCTGGTCCATGAGGAAATTTTGAGGGTGCAACTATGTGACAGGAGGGGGAAAATGATTGGCACCAACCTATTAGCTCTGAACAACCTATTTCCAGACTTACTGTGTAATGATTATGTGACATTTTTACCTAGATGGCACTGTTTGTGTAATTATTTAAATAGTTTATTACTTTCTACCCTCTTTACTTAGAAAGGACTAAAACTGGACAAATGAAAATGAGATGCAAATGATAAAACGATACAATTGGCGCAATTCTAGAAAGAAGCAAATCCTTAGCTTTGTCTACCCTTTAGATTTATGTCATCCAACTGTCTGCTTATTTATGAAAGAAAATAAATATGCATAAATGGTAAACACAAATGTGTATACAGTGCTTAAACACAATTTTGGATATGTTTTAAAACATTTTATACGGAGTAGTTTAATATTTGACTTTTTAATATGGAGTTTTTCGTAGAAATTTTTAAGAATTAACTATAAATGAAAGGAGAAAAATCCTGTAGTTGCTTTGGGAATTTCATATTTTCTAATAATCGTGTGACACTCAAAACAATTTTGAACATGTTTTCAAAATTAAAAGAATATTTTATGAAAACTTATAAATGGTGACAGACATTCATTCTTTAGAGTAGATTTGACTTAGAACCAGCCTTCAGTCACAGATCAAAGAGGAATGTTACTGAAGAAATCAGACAAGTCTGGTCACATGGACATGAACCTGCATATCTTGTAAAAGAGCTCTGAAATCACCATGAGAAATAAAAGCAGTTTTGAATTAATGTCTGACTTCCAAGGTGAGTCTTGTGAATATTAATTTGGTTATATAATTTAAAAACACAGTTTTACAGACACAGTTCAGTAAGTTTCATTTTTAAAAACAGGCTTTTGTAGTACAATTTTTTCCCGTCCCATTGAAATGTCCTTACTTATAGCTTCCCACACCTCCAAGATTTTCCCACATGTAGCATTCAACATATCTGAGTTACTGGCCAAGGGCAGCTACTAAGAAGAGCTGTGAGCATCACAAACTTATGAGGACTTCAAAATGTCGTTGCTTAGTAGATTCCTGTTCTCTTTACTTGTTCTCTCTCGGAATCAATCTAATTCAGGATCCAGGATTTCTGAGATGGCCATCAAGGAATCATTCTGCCTGGATTCATGGCTCCTTTTGTTCTCTCCAAAACTGACTTATTCCATGGGGTCATATATCATCTTTGGCCCCTATTCCTAAGTTTTACAACTTTATACTTGCCCCTCTGGATCTAGAGTACTTCTTTGACTCCTGTGAATAAAGATTCCATTGTCCGCTTATATTCACAGCAGTACCCTCATGAAGCCGGAGTTGTTCCCATAGGAAGAGATGCACTGATTATATAATTCAAAATCCTAATGGCATTTACTCTCCTAGAAATATGATTGAGTCCCTTGTTTCAACTGTCTCTGTCTGCCTCATGATGGTTTGAGATAAAGAGAGTTTGTTTCCTCCTGTCTATATGATCATCTCCTCACTGATAGTTGCTTATGTCAAAAAGTATACAGCTTTCTTTAGAAACAAGATGAAATACAAATTTCTTAACAAACTCCATATAACCCTACATCAAGCGGTCCTTGTGTTACCGAAACACCAGGGGTTTGGTCTAGGTCCTGCTGCTAACCTCACAGGAAGCCAATCACTGAGATGATGAATGTATCCAAGCAAGAAGGCTTTAATCAGCTGCTGCAGCCCAGGAGATGGAATATCAGTCTCTAATCCACCTCCCTGACCCACCAAAAGTAGGAGTTTATATAGCAGGGAAGAAATGTAACAATGTGTAAGAAAGCAGGAACTAGGAAAGAGCAAGGAAGCAATCATGATGAATGAGGAGTGGGCATCTCATTGTCTGGATGTGATCTGGTGAGTTTCAATTCTTTGATATTTCTTGAGATTCCTGGGGACCCTTTCTTGAGGAAGGAATTCAGATGAAACAAATGTAAGTTTTAATCTTTAAGAGCAGAAGGGTCAATTTCTATGTTTATCAAAAGGAAAAAAAAAAAAAAATCACACTATGGGACTATTGGGTAGGTTTCACTTACTTATCACGTCAACATAAATCCCTCCATGCTCCGTCTTAGTCCCTAAACTCAGGGTATTCTGGCCTTCTTTTCTGCTGTCAAACACACCAAGCTTATTCATAATTTTCAGATTCTGTATTCACTGTGCCTTCTGTTGGAAATGTTTGATTTTCAGATCTTCACTTAGCTGCCTCTTCTTAGCATTCAGATACCAATTCTCACCTTCTCTAACCATCGTAGGTAAAGTGGTTACCGATCCTGCCCTCTCATTTTACATCTTCTTTCTTCACAAAAACCAGAAGCAGCTGGACACGTTAAAAGTTTTCTTCCCAAGGTTTTACGGCCTGCCCCTCTGCTAGAATTTGTCTGTAGATGATAACACCAGATTTGTTTCTTCCTCCTGTTTCTGGACTTGTCTTGATTTTTAAATTCTTTCTTGGCTTTGTGAGTTAAGCTCCTGAGCTTAACTGTCTGGGTCTTGAAATTTGGACAACTTCCTTGACTCTGAACTACTTAGTTTTCTAAACATTGCGTGGGTTTGTTTATTTGGTTGGTGTGAGCAATCAGTGTATAACCACAGCTCTTTAAGTAAGCACTAGGTCTCTTTCCACGTATCCCACTCTGAGCACCACCATGTAGCCCCACAATTATGAAGCAAGATTTGACAAAGCTTTAGGTGTCCTCTAACAACCTTCTTACTCAATGCAAGAAATGTCTCTGTCACTTCCTGGTGAGTAAAATATTCAGCTTCTTCATGAATAACTCTGATGACATGGAATTCACTGCTTTACCAGATAAGTCATGTCAACTACATAAAACTCTAAGACTTCTTAGAGACTTCTTTCATATATTTATCTTAAACTGTTTCCTGGAAACCTCTACTACAGAATAGTTCTAATTCTACATTCTAGATGACACAAAATAATTCTTTACCATGTGCTAGCTACATGAACTGGTTGAGAATGGTCACAATCTAGGCATCGATTTGAGGAGCTATCGGATAAACTAGTTATCAAAAACAAAAAACTATAGCAAGATCACTGATGTCACAATGTAGCAAACAAGTGATCAAGAAGCCGCATGCTTCTTTCTTTACCATGCCTACTAATACCATTTATTTTCCACTGAGAATGCAGGAATAAATAACACCTCTACCTCTGGAGGCAGAGAGTTTTCCAAGAATTGTTGAAGGGTGAACAGGAAACATAAAGCTTTAAGTCTTTCTAAAGATAATTTGTGATATCCTTAAAACCTGCTCTCTTGTGCAAACAAATCGCAGTTTAATTTTTGTGTTTTTCTAGGGAGCTTTGCAGACTTGTGCCTCAACTGTACCTGATCAATGTTCCCCAAGAAGTTCCCAAACAATTTTTTTTTCTGGCTGAGTTCTCACAATATAACTGTTGAATATCTCTGCTTTGGAAAAATTGGACATCTGTAGCTCTCCTCCCTATTCCATTACCATGACATTTATTGAGTGCTAAAATGTGCAAGGTTATATTTGTCTCTGTGGTGTTAGGGCCCATATGTTGGTAGTCTTTATCCTTCTCTTTGAAGGTGTTCCTCCTTCAAAGGGTTCACTGAAATACAGAACACGTCTTGTCAGTACATGTGCATGGCTATTTTTATCTCAGCAGGAGGGATTGTGGGATACAATTTATACACAAGAGATGAATTATAGACACACAGGATCTGGCTACTCACTTCGCTTAAGGTTTACACATGTTAAAGAGTATCTCCTAGGCTTGTTCTCCCTCTAACTCTAATCATTGATTCCTCGATTTCATTTTCTTGCTAGTTCACTGGGTCTTTTCACCTGATAGGATAAGACTCAATTTTTTTTTTTAGTACCTTTTAAGTCCTGGAACAAAGTTCTGTTGGGGGATTGAAATCCAGATTTCAGAGGGAAACTACTTTTCATAGTCATCTAAACAGTCAGCAAGGACACAGTCCTGTGATCGTTCCACTTACAATTTTACTACTAGTTTTCTGTTTAAGAAATAACAATCTGATCATCATTCTTTATCACCTACATCTAGATTCAGTTATCATATTCTGAAAATCCTCCATCTCCTATCATATATCCTTTTTTTTTTTTTTTTTTGCCTTTCTAACCACAAAACAGTTAATTTCTTGGGACAGTAATTCTGCCTTGGCATTTTTGAATTCCCATGCATAGCACAGAGAGAAAGTGAATGAATGCACTTCTAGAAGCTCTTAACTGCTTGTTCTGTATCTGTACCTTCTAGCATCAGCATCTTCCTCTAAAATCACCTTAGGAATCCTTTAAGCCTCATCTTTAAGGAAATCATTAGCATTCACAGCAAGGTACATGCATGCATATCTTTTATTATTATTTATTATTTTTGAGACGAAGTGTCACTCTCTCACCCAGGCTGGAGTGCAGTGACATGATCTCGGCTCACTGGAGCCTCTGCCTCCCAGGTTCAAGCGATTCTCCTGCCTCAGCCTCCCTAGTAGCTGGGATTACAGGCACACGCCACTGTGCCTGGCTAATATTTGTATTTTTAGTAGAGACAGGTTTCACCATGTTGACCAGGCTGGTCTTAAACTCCTGACCTCAGGTGATCTGCCCACCTCCGCCTCCCAAAGTGCTGGATTACAGGCATGAGTCACCGCACCCAGCTACATGCATGCATAGCAATAATCAATAGACTTATTGTTTTGTCTGGTTTGATGTGGTCCACTTATACCAAGATATCTCTATCTCAGTTATGATGCAGATCACTGGATTAGCCTAAGGGAATGTCCTCTCCTTCCTTCTCTTTCTCGTATGTCATCTGTATACTCTAACATGCATACAATACCAAAGTCAAAAACATTAAAACAAACTAGGAAAAAAAGAATTAAGTAATGTTTCCCTTCAAGAGTCTTAAGAACTACAACAGTTCCTAGGTAACCCACAATAGATTAGCCCCAGGATAGCTGAATAAAAATCTTTATATTACAGGAACTAAAAATCAGTGGTTGAGTTTATTATATACCAAAGTTCTGCATCTTGTCACGTGAGACAATTCACAAGAAGAATAGAAATTTGAAAGAATAAATCTGACTAAACCAGAAGCATTTTCCACCAGGTGTCAACATGTTTCCCATCTGTTGGGAATGAGGAAAGCTTTGTATCTGCTCTATCTCTGTGCTCTTCCCTTCTTCAGACACCAGGACAAAAACTTAACATTGTTGCTAAAGCAATTTTTATTTTGACAGCTTTCGCATTTCATCATTATGCCTTTGTTTCAATGGAAAAAAGTTCTCCCACACTCTTCACTGAAGATGACTTTCTCACTAAGCCAAAGCTTTTGCCTCTTCTTACAGCGAATGTGTACGCAACCCACCTGCTTCTGGATTACTTTCCATCTGTTCATCAAGACAAACCCTATTCCATATGAAAACAGCCTTTTTCCTTTTTATGGACATTATGTCTCCAAGTAAATTAAATTTGCAATCAAGTTGGGTCTTCTTTTTAGACAACCAAAGTATTTCAGGAACTTCATGACAATTGATTTACAGAAAATCCTGGTTATGAAATGCCAGGGTATTTTTCTTATTTATAGAGAAACATTTTTCATAGACAACAGATGATTTTGATTTTAAAATAATCACTTGGACTGTAAGTTTAGCAAAAAAGGCAGTCTCTTCTTTAATCAGAAGCCAAGTGGAGTTGCAAGTTGTACAAACCTTAGGATGTCAGAGTAACTGAGACACTGGAGATCATCTAGTGTGTTCCCAGCTTTGGACCTCAAATTCTAAAAGGAAGTTGAAAAGAAAGCCATAAACCCTCCTCTGAGAGAGTGGACATGTCCTCAAAATTTTCATACCGTGTCAGGGACCTTTTGTTCCTCTGGGCCAAAAATCATAACCCAGGTAAGGAACACTTGATTTAAGCCAATCCTTTTTATTTTGATAACAAATTAACTGAATCTCATAGAAGCCAACTGATTAACTTAAGATTCTAATTATTTACGCCTAGAAATTATATTACCTATTAACAGAACAATCTTTTTCTTACCATTATATACTATTTTTTGTTGTTCTTCAAGTACATTTGAATTTATTTCTGCTCCTTTTATCGATGAATACATTATAATGACATTAAACTCAATCACTCACTTTTACAGGTAAGAAAACCATATCCCCAGAGGTTAACTGGTCTAAAAATCGGTTTCCTAGGGAGAAATATTTAGAATATTTCCAAATTTCTTTTATTATCTTGCCCTTTATGTTTCAGTGATCTTGGAACTTGAACAGGTGTGCACGATTATTATCACATTTATAAATTTATTTTAACATCGAGAATTTAAAGAGACAATAAAGCCGTCAAATTGATTTCTCCAAAGTCAGCATTGACTTTTCTCTGAAGCTGCGTATTTTATTTTTTACTATTGGATTACATAAAATATTAGAGGAAAAAAGCATTTGGAAAAATACAAGAAAAATGAGGTGATCATTAGAACGTGTCCAACCTTTATTCTGTTTCCTTCTGCACATAGTCTAATTCCTATCTTTCTAACATGAGATTGTTGAGTGATTTAAAATCATGTTAATCATTTTAATGTTCTCAGTTATAGGGGAAAATGAAATAGCTGAATTAATGCTAAAAATAAACCTTGCAGATTTGCTGGATCACACGACGTTTGAGTGTAAACAACTGTCGCCGTCTTGGAAAGCTAATCCTGCCTGGTTTGACTTTCCTTAGGGAGTGTTCTAACAGGCTTTTAAAGCTGCATGTTGAATAATTGTTTCCACAACTAGCACAGATTGGTTTTCTCAAAAGAAAAAATGAAAATGAAAGTTTCATCCAATTAAAATAGGACTATTAATAGCATATTGTGTGGGAAAGGAAAAGTCTGCTCTTCAAAAGCCTGTGCAGTTCATCACAGAAACACAAATTTTCACAGCACTGAAATAGTTGGGTGAAAAGTTTAAGATTTTATGAAGACATAGAAAAGCAAATTATTTCGCTTTTTTTAGTTGGCACAAGTGAGAGTATTAACATCCCCGGTAGAGGGAGGAGTGGGTGCCTTCACATTGGTTCTATTAACTTCATGGAGCGTGGAAGATGGTTCAGTAGAGAAAGCCCCAAGTTTATTTGGCCTTTGGGTTGTTTATACCCTACTCTCAATAGGAGACAAGGTTAGCACCATATCACAGGTTATCAACCTTAAGAATGCTCTTTTTGTTTGTTTGTTTGAGACAGAGTCTCCCTCTTTCGCCAGGTGCCAGGCTGGAGTGCAGTGGTGTGATCTCGGCTCACTGCAACCCCTGACTCCTGGCTTCGAGCAATTCTCCTGCCTCAGCCTACCGAGTAGCTGGGGCTACAGGTGCACGCCGCCACGCCCAGCTAATTTTTGTATTTTAGTAGAGACACAGGGTTTCACTATGTTGGCCAGGATGGTGTCAATCTCTTGACCTCGTGATCCGCCCACCTCAGCCTCCCAAAGTGCTGGGATTACAGGCGAGAGCCACCGCGCCATGCCAAGAATGCTCTTAACTCTATTCCCTGATCTGGCGGATCATCCTTTTATTAAATAATTTCACATTTTTTGAGGGGGAACACTTTAAAATTTCGGACTGTTAGACAATCTAGTCATTTATTATATTTTATCCCAAATCAAGAAAAATAAATTTGTGAATTTATATTCCAACTTTAAGACTTGGGATTTCAATAAATGGCTGTTGATGCCATCATGAGTCAGCGTATTTCTATTCCATCAGTCCACTTTTCATGCCGTTTGATGCTAAAGACCAAGACTCCAAGAAGGACAGATACACCAATACGAATTCAAACATCATGCTAAGTGAAGAATTCTGTAGACAGCTTTTCTCACATGTAACCCCATAACCACCTGCATACTATATGATTCTATTATATAAAATTAAAAATCAACAAATTTAATCTAGAATATTAGAAGTCAAAACACCATTTACTTTTGGGGAACAGTGGAGCATGAGGAAGCTTACGGCATGCTGATAACATTCCTTTGTTTGATTAAATGGTGATTTACATGGATTTCATTGCTTTGTGATAGTCATTGAACTATGCACATAAGATGTGTATACTTCTCTGTTGTGTGTTACTGCATATAATAAGCAAATAAAATCCCTGTTAAGAATTATATCACAATTTTAAAACATTATCCTAAATAAATATAGAGATAAACGAATGTTCATGACTGGTAAAATTTGACATTGTAGAGATGACATTCTTCTCAAATTGATGAATTTCAGTCCATTTTCTGATAATATTTCAGGAAATTTTTTGAGGAACTGAACAAACTGATTCAAAGATCCTATGTGCGAACAAAGTTCTGGGAAAAACAAAGATTACGATTAAGAAGAGCAAAGAAAGAGAATGAAGGTATATGAAGACATTTCACCACATCATTTTAATGATACAAAATAAAGTAGAATACAGCTAGTGCTCGACTTACGACCACGATTGGGTCTGACAGACCGGTCGTAACACGATTTGGTCGTAAGTTGAGTAGGCTATATGTACAGTACTGTGAAATGATGTTATAAAAATCTTTAAGTCATATTTTATCATAATTTTCTTTCATTATTGTTATATATCATAATTTTCTTTGTTCACTTTATGCCATTTGTATCATCTCTACACCGTTTTGTTTCTTATTTTTACATTCATCAGGTTTAAGTAAAGCACTGCATTACCAGTACAACTGGCTTAATATTTGCAAAACATAGAAAATTACAAAATACAGGTGCATACAAAAATACAAAATACAGGTGTAAAAAATACCATAGGAAACATTTTCCCAATTGCTAAACATATAAAAAATATAAACATGTACGAAACATTTTATTGGCCGCTGGTGCTTGGCTGCGGATCGTTGATGTCGTCATCTGAGGCAGCAGTTGGGGTTACCGGAGTTGGTTTTTTCATAAACATGGTGACCTTTGTGTGAATTGTGTTTATTTTTTCTTCATAAATTTCACTGATATGGACGAAACACATCGTGCGCCATCCACTCAATCCTTGCAAATCGTTTGATGTTTGGGTCCATTGCTTCGAAATGTATAAGAAGTTTATTGGGAGGGGTTTGATGAAAAATATCCAAGACACAAAACACAAATTGCTGTACCGAGTCTGGGATAACAGTTGAAATGGTGCATGCGGAGATGGTAGTGCTGCCAGAAGCTGGTCCACATCGTCGTAGGCCCAGCTGGGCAACCTTTGTGCTGCCAGACGCGGAGCAGTTGTGGCTAGCAATTGTGGTCGTAAAGTCGAATGGTCGTAAGTTGCATAGGTGGTAAGTCGAGCAATACCTGTACATAGTATGATTCTGACATGCAAACAAAAAGACCAATGGAATGCAACATTGAGGCCCAAACAAAGTACCATTTGTATGGAAATTTGGCACATGACAGAGGTGAAATGAATCTGTTGTCATTGACAGAAATAAAAGGAGTCTTTAGTAGATACTTGTATGAGATTTTATTATATGGAGAAAAATTAAGTTGCACAAAATATAAACAAAAATAAACCCTAGAGGTCTTAAACTTGATAGCTAAAATTAAAAAGCTACTAGAATAAAGGAGGATATATTTATAATGGATAGTTGGGAAATATCTCACTGAGAAAAAGTGAAAATCAGAAAAAAAATTAGTAAAGTCTCTACATAGATAGTACCAAAGGGGAAACTTGAGTGGCTAAAAGTGTGCAGAATGGTGAGCACCACCACCAGTAGCCAAAGCAGTGAAATACTCCTTTTTGACTCTTAAGATTATACAAATGTAGAAAGTTAAATTATAGTAAAATTTGGCAATTACAGAAGGTAATGGGAATCCTCAGCATGTCTGGTGAGAATGCAGACTGATTTAAACATTTTGGAGCTCAATCCAGCATTTCTTAAGGAAAAAAGTGGTATCTACCCAATGACAAATATGTTGAAAAAGCAATTTCTCACATATCTTCAGGACATAACTATATCCTAGGGCATTCATTAATCATATTTGCAATAGAAAGGGAATTGTGATGGGGGATGAAGAAAAACATAAGAGAGACAGGCCTTATGAAGACCACCAATATCAACATGCCCTGCACTGAAGAATACAATGAACTCCACCTTCTGCACCTTAAATGCAAGTAAGAAAGGAGAAAAAGTAGAAAGAAAAAGAAATCCTATTTGTAAGCTTTCTTATTATCTTACAGAGACAATTAATATTTAAATAGAACTCAAAGTAATGATGATTTTATTTTATTTTATTTTATTACTTCTGTGTTTCTCCAAGGCAGAACAAACTACTCACATCCACGTGAACTAACTTGTAATTTTCCCCGTTTACCCAAAGCTGCAAAAGATTTTAAACACTCTTATAGCTCTTAGGATCTGGCTTTTAACCTCCTTTTCACCAGCTGGCATTGCACAGTGGTCATCGAGCAGGCAATAGAGCATTAATTTTCCCAGCTGTGGTAGTTTAAGGAATTTATTCTGTTTCTCAATTTAATAGCTCTGAAATAAACATAAAATATCTACTATATAAAATTGGAGGAAAAATTAAAGCATGTATGTACAGGGCTTGGCATATCAACGACTACTTTTCGATCTTGTTAAGAATGCCTTTATTCCTGGATTCTCAGTATTCCACCTGTCGTGGGTGGATTTATTGTTGTCATCATGGATCATGCAGAACTCCAAGTTTCTCTTCTTACTTGAAACTGTCTTTCTTAATCTACTCTTCAAAGTTTCTTTTTTTTTAATTCTTTCTCTCATACTTCCTAAAATTTATCTTTTCCTGGCAGACGTTTTGAAAACCAAAGGAAGAAAATCTTTGGAGTGTTGGTGAATTTTTAGCAAAAAAAAAAATATGTTTTGACCATAGCATATTTTTATTATCAGCATAACAACATGGTTGAGTAAATGCAGCTTGTACTAGGAAACGCAAGGATTCCAGAGGAGATAAGTTTTACTGAAAAAAAAAAATAGTTCCTGAATCTGGAAAATATCCACATAAAATAATAGATCAGATTTTTTTTGGTCATTTTGTACAGTCACTTAATATTTCAAAATTAAAGTAGGGAGGGAAAAAAAAACCACATTAAGTGAGTTGAATAAAAGAGAACCAAACCAATTCTGTTAAGTGCTTTCATTCATTTGTGAAAATAAACTTGACGATAAATATTCTTGAGGGGCAAGAATTGTACTATTATTTTCAGAAATAAAAAGTTTAAACAATTTTTAATGTAATAGTCGGTGTTGTGTGTTTTTAATCTTTTTTTTTTTTTTTTTTTTTTTTTTTTTTAAGAGGGAGTTTCACTCTTGTTACCCAGGCTGGAGTGCAATGGCGCGATCTCGGCTCATCACAACCTCGGCCTCCTGGGTTCAGGCAATTCTCTTGCCTCAACCTCCTGAGTAGCTGGGATTACAGGCACGCGCCACCATGCCCAGCTAATTTTTTGTAGTTTTAGTAGAGACAGGGTTTCACCATGTTGACCAGGATGGTCTCGATCTCTTGACCTCGTGATCCACCCGCCTCGGCCTCCCAAAATGCTGGGATTACAGGCGTGAGCCACCACGCCCATCAAGATTGATGAGTAAACACCTGAGGTGCTAATTACAAGCTTCTTAACCAAACCTCCTAGAGGTGGCTTTGCAAAAGTGATTCTTTCTGCTAAGTAATATCACAGTGACTTTGAACCCCATGGGTGCTATTGAAACCTGTTTGCAACATGCCATTCGTGAGAACTTTGTATTTCAGTGGGCATTGTATTTATTCATGGAAGAATACCACTGGAAATACCTGTTCTGAAAGGGTTCCTGTTGAATAAGCCATTGTGAGTGTTTGTGTATAATCATTTCCTGTAGATAAATTGTCTGCTGGCAAATAAATAATGTGCTCCATTTTCAAAATAAACTAGCTCGTTGTTCTGAAAAGCCACAAGCAACATCATTTATGTTTAAACAGGTGATACATGCTTCCTTTAAAAAGGGGAAAGCTAAAAGTGCACTATTACATTGAGTATGCAGTTTTTTGGGTTATATTAATTGCATATTCGATTTCTATTCCTCAGAAACTAAAACTTCCTGAGTAAGCCTACCTTTTATATTAATTTATTTTGATAACATGGCTCTCTTGCAGTTTCTTAAGTCCAAAATTATTATCTATTGATCTGACTCCCCCAAGTCCTGTCCACATTCTAGTATCATACTACATGCCCGCCTTTCCACATGTACTCTCCAGACTGCCCATTGTTCCTCACATAATAATAAATGTATTTTTCAGATCTGTTTGCTCCCTTCCACCCACCTACACGGGGACCGAGTGACAGAAGGAAGGGCCACCCATTGGCCGACCCACAAACATAGGCAAAGCTGAGGAAGCTGAACACTGGGCCCGGTCAGAGGAAGGTTCTCCAATGAAATACATAACTAGGAAATTCTCATGGCAGAGTGTTGGCAGGAATTCAAGCAGGTCAGCCTCCAATTTGGGAGATCTGATAGTGGAGCTCAGGGACCCAGGCTCTGCTATTGTGAACGTCACGGGCAACAAAGTTCAGAAGTGTTTTGTGGGTCGGGGGAGAGATCAATGTTCTCAAATTCAGAACGAGTCTGGTTGTAAGGTTTATTGCCGAGTTAAAATGAGGAAACTGAGGCCAGTATAAGAAAATGAAAAGCCAATTTATTCAGCTTGCGGGCGAAGTTCTATGGTCAGGGAAAGGGGCCAGAGAAGTCCCACTTGACTTCCCAGGGCATGGGGTTTTATAGGGAGTGGAGGCAATTGATTGGTTATTGGGGAAACAAAGTGAAGGCAACTTCATTGGTTATAGGGAAACAGGACGCGGACAGGGCGAGCTGCTATTGGTAGGCAGGCGGGACCACTGGTAAGTGGGCTGGCCAGGGACATATGGGGCAGGCTGCTATTGAGCAAGTTTTGGCAGGGTCTTTTCAGCGGTGGGCTGGGGGTCGAGTCCATAGTTTAGTGCTGAGTGTAAATCTGGGTGCGGCACGCAGAGGTGGGTGTGGGGAACCCATATGGAGATGCTGAATAATGCGCTCAGAATGATGACATAGTTATCAGGCGCGGAGAAGGATGGGCGTGTCCATTTAGCTCCTGGCGAGGCGACAGGTCTTACATGGTTTCAAGGTGATCACCAGTGATGGACCAGAGAACTGGGATTACAAGGCTCTTCCTCTCCCTTGTCCACCTAAGGCTCAAGTTGCTCAAAGTTCTTTATCAAGTCTTCATTTATTTTTATATCTCATTACTTTCTACAGACGTAATTGTTCCTCTTTTATACATATTTCCCTAAGTGTTCCATGTCATGGGTTAAATTATGTCTCTTCACAGAAAGATACTTTGAAATTCTAACCCCCAGGACCTTGGAATATGATCTTATTTGGAAATTGGGTCAGTACTGATGTAATTATTTCTGATGAGGTCATACTGGAGTAGAGCCGGCCCCTAACCAAATATGATTGGTGTCCTTAGAAAAAGATGACGTGAAAATGCAAACACGTAGGAAGACAGCCATGTGAAAACAGAGGCAGAGATCAGAGCTGTGTTGCCACCAGTCTGGGCTATGACAGCCTGGTAGAGGCAAGGAAGGATCCTTCACTAGAGGTTCAGAGGGAGTGTAACCCTACCAACATGTTGATTTCCAACTACCAGTCTCCAGAACAACGAGAGAATGGATTTCTCTTGTTTTAAACCACACATTGTGTGGCATTTTGTGTTATTATTAGCTGATGTTGTATCCTCACTGTCTGGCCCAATGATTTACACATAGTGGGTGCTTGGTACAAACAAGTAGATATGCACCTGCCTTTCTCTCACTCCTACTGGGCTGAAATTTCCATGAAGCCAGAGACTATGCATGCCTCATCTTAGTTACCCTTAGAGAAATGATACTTCACAAAATGGGCCCTAAGTTATTTGTCGAACATGAAAGACCTCAAGTTTTGTTTTCTTAAAATAGCCCATTTTTATTCAAATAAAGTCATGGGTAAATAATAGAAACCATAATACTCAGGAAATACAGATGAAGTCTACTCACATATCTTCCACAGCTCTCTCTCTTCATAGTTGACTTCATATTTATTACTGTTACTGAAATATTGAAAAAACAGGACAATTCACATTCGGGCTGCTCCTGTCTGTGAGGATCCACAGCAAGTTCCCACAGTTCTCATCTGGCTCATCACTGGTTAGTGGATAAACTCTGGACAGAAATGCTGGAGTGTGGTTTATGTTAGCAAACCCGGTTGCTTCCTGAGTGCTTCCCTTGCTCCCACCAACCATTTTCCAACAGGAAAGACAACAAACAGCTCTTCTATTGCTGTAGCTGCTAGTAATCTCAGTAGCATGAGAAAGTTCACTTTACAGAGTTTATTACTCAATAATAATAAAAAAAGAACAAAAGAAAATTGCCAAGGACAAGGCAGTATGGTCAGTGTCAGTATTATGATTATTCAGCGAACAGAAGTCATGGTGCTGCCGTTACTATAAACATGTCTCCCTTTTATTGGCAGATGTTTCACTTAAGTAAACATAATCAGGATTTGGGAAGATTCACCTTGGCAGCAGCTAAAATGAATGAATATTCACTAATCTCCTTGTGTCCCAGTTGTTCCTCCAGCTGCTCTGGAAACTGTATTTATGGGATACACTGAACTGTATCCATCCACAGCTCCACGCATACAAGGAGAATGTTCATTTTGTTTTTTAGCCCTTTATTATAAAACACTGTAAACTAAAAATAAAATGCTAAGGCCTCCCAATCACTTGAATGGACCCCTCCTCTTAACCAGGGCACTTCAAGGTTAATCTGAAAAACTGGTTCAGGCCTTGACAGGAAGGGAGGGTCAAACAGGCTTCATTATGCACTCCTCCCTTCTGGAATTCAGGAAAAGCCGACCAGCATTTAACATCAACACAGACCTTAAGTCTGATAAGAAACATTTACAGTCTATTCTCTCTGAAGCCTGCTACCTGGAGGCTTCATCAGCATCATAAAACTTTGGTCCCCACAACCCCTTATCATAACACACACGTTCCTTTCTATGAATAGTAACTCAACCAATTGCCAATCAGAAAATTTTAAAATCTACCTATAACCTAGAAGCCCCGATTTTGAGTTGTCCCCCATTTCTGGACTGAACCAATGTATATCTCACATGTGTTTGATTGATGTCTGAGGTCTCCCTAAAATGTATAACACTAGCCTGTGCCCTGACCACCTTAGACACATGTTCTCAGGATCTCCTGAGGGCTGTGTCACGGGCCATTGGTCACTCATATTTGGCTCAGAATAAGCCTCTTCAAATATTTCTCAGAGTTTGACTCTATTTGTTGACAATATGTATAAGTCGTATCTCTGTAATTTATTCCATAGTACTCCAGAATCCCCCCAAAATTGCTGGTACTGAGAGAAAGCTAATAGCAATTCTATAGTCTCATCACCTTAACTTTGAATTCTTTATATCAACATGACAAGTTTGGGAACGTAGTATCATTTCAGTCATCAAAAACGAACTTAAACACATTTGCAAGAAAGAGAAACTCACTCATGTCCACTCTAGAAAGGGAGATTTACCATGAAGATTCAATAGGATTGAGGTGGGGCTGGTTGAATCTCCCAGAACTCAAATACAGAGATAATCCTTAAAGAAGCAAAGCACCTCCTTTCTCTGCCTCTGATCCCAGCTCATCCTGTTTCCTCTGCAGGCCGTCTCTGTGCTTTCTCCTCAGCATAGCCCCAAATGACCTCCTTATTCTCAAGTCTCTGTCCGTTTCTATTCCCAAGGATCCACTACCTAATGCTAGTCCAATTTTTAGCGTATCTTAGTCCAATTCCTGAGAAGGCCAATCTGGACAGCTCAGCTATTCCGCCTGACCAGATGTCCATGCTGTCCAAACACAAACTAGACAGCTGAGGTCCAATGCTTCCATTGCCTTGGGGCAAAGAAGCAAACTTGAGAGCAGAGTAAGCATCTGAAACATGCTTCCAAGTGTACTCTAAAGATATTTAGCAAAAACGATCCTTTCTGGTTGCAAAGCATTAAAAACACCTTGACCCTCACACCACCTTCACACCTTTGGTTCATTCAGCGATTGCCTCACAATTCTTACATAGCACTTTCTAATACCTGGGAAAAATTATGTTTTTTTTTATTTAAATCTGTGAACAGAATACTGTTTTATTTTGTACCATTGAAGATGATAATTAGCAGTGATGTGCTTGTAGGTGGCATTACCTCTGTAAAAATAGATTAAGAAATTCCCATGATGCCTGACAATTAGTCAGGATTCTTCTGGTATAGAATTTTACTGTTCTCGCTTCTATAAAAGTTAAAGATAAAAAACCCCACAGGTTACTTTATAGATTCTGAGCAAATTCAAGTTAGTCTCTTTAAGCAACTGATTTCTGTTATATGCTAGGTCTTTCCCTATTAAATTTTGTCTATGCTGCTATTAAATTCAATCTCATAACTCTAACACAGGATTTGTAAGTATTGTTTTAGAAAAATGTTTCATTTGATTAAACTGCCCTCTTCTTGGAATCGTCTAAGGCTATCAACTCAGATTACAGAATAGTGATTTCACTTTGATTCATATGCTTCACACAGAGACAAGAGCAGGTATACAATACATTTTTTAATTAATGTACAGAGATTTAGAGTATTCAAGTATGAAGGTCTACATGAAAAAGGTAATCTGCCAACCAGACACTAATCAGATCATAAAGCCAACCAAAATACACACTGCTTATAAAAATAGTAAATATAAATGTATTATCCTTCCTCAAGTGTTTATTAGTATATAATTTATCTGACAGTGCACAAACAAAGCAAGTTCACACATTTCATGTGTGCAAGGCAAGTTTTGCTTATCACTATGTCTGTCCAATATAGTGCCTAACGCCTCAGAGGTGTTAACTCCTAGGAGGTATTATCAGTATTTGCTGAAGGAATAGGAGTGTAACAGGATTGGCACAAACAGAAAAAGACCATCACAAACTCCCTGTTAAAATCTATCTGCATGATCATAAAAGGCAAGTAGGCAGACTATGGCATCAGTGTGGGGCTGGAGTTGAAAGCAGGATTAGACAGTTAGCAGGGCTTGTGTCATGGAAAGAAATGCTGGGACATGGATTCTCACCTCCGAGACCCTGGAAAATTAACTCTGGAACACAGGCTCAGATCTGTAAAAGTGTCACCCCAGAAGTTCATGTTCACAAGAGGCTAGAGAAGACAGAGTCAAAGAAAGGAGCCAGCTCTGCTAACACCACTGTGGACCACATAGTCACCATCCTGAAAGCAGCAATGTTACCTTCTTATACCCAAAAGGCACAACATAAGGCACTTGAGTCAAATTCTTACATTCTGAGATAGTGAGTATAAAGATTTAGCCCAGGAAGTCAGGATATGTGAGCCGAACGAAAAATGTCATCAGCAAATAACTCCTACAGGGAATGGACGGAAGGCGTGAAGAGAGTGATGAGGCACAGATCCTATAAAACCAAGCTGAAGTAAAACAATTTAGAGCTTTGCAAATAAAGTTAGCCTCTTAAATCTGAATACAGGACTCAGTAGGGTCAGGTTGACTGAAAATCACACAGCAGCAGGGAGATAAGATGACAATGGCATAAAGCTGGGTCAGGCTGTCTAGAGGGAGACACAGAATAGTGACACTAATCAGATATTTTGGGTGACACATATATCTAAAAATAGTATGCAACCCACACAAACATATTTATATCCACAGGAACTAGTATTAATAGGATAAACATCTTAGCACTTAATTAACCTCTTAATGATTAATTCAATATTATTTAGATTATGAGTGACTAGCAGATATTGCTCAGTTGTGAGGCAGGCTTGCTGACTTATAGTCATTTATTGTCCATGCTTGTTGCCCTGCTCAGCTGCTCCATTGTGCTCAAGGGAAAGGAAGTGGAAAGATTTTGATGTATTTCTGTCTTCCCAATATATACATAGGGGGAATGGATAGGTAGATAGATAGAGAGATGATTGATTGACACGTGGTTGATTGATAGGCAGATAGATAGGATAGATAGATTAGATAAGTAGATAGAAGGTAGGTAGATAGATAGGTAGATAGATAGAAAAGATGATAGATGATTGATAGGTAGGTAGGTAGGTAGGTAGGTAGGTAGATAGGTAGATAGATGGATAGATAGCTAGATAGTGAAAAGGTTTGGCTGTTCTCACCCAAATCTCATCTTGAATTGTAGCTCTCATAATCCCACACGTTGTGAGAGGGAGCCTGTGGGAGGTAATTGAATCATGGGGGTGGGTCTTTCTCATACTGTTCTTGTCGTAGTGAATAAGTCTCATGAGATCTGATGGTTTTACAAAGGGGAGTTCCCCTGCACAAGCTCTCTTGCCTGCCACCACATAAGATGGGACTTTGCTCCTCATTTGCCTTCAACCATGATTGTGAGGCCTCCCCAGTCGTGTGAAACTATGAGTCAATGAATCCTTTCCTTTATAAATTACCCAGTCTCAGGTATGTCTTTATAAGCAGCATGAGAACAGACTAATATAGATAGATAGGATAGATAGAGTAAATAGATGGATGACAGATAGATAATAGATAGGATAGATTATAGAGAGATAGATAGACAGATAGATAGATAGTTGGATAGATAGACAGATAGACAGATAATAGGATAGACAGGATAAAGAGATTAGATAGCTAAACAGACAACAGAGATAGATAAATGATCGATACATCTAGACATCTCTCAGCTAATACTGTTTAATAAACTAAAACAAAATAGCCCATATATCCTTGAAGATACCCTAGTTCTGACAGAGGAAGAGACTTGAGGCAAGACAGATAGCAGTGGGCAGTGGGCTATACTAGAAAGAGCATCAGGCAAGGAATTCTGGCTTTTATAACCTTGGTAATTTACCTCTCTGAACTCTATTTGACTGATTAAAAAAAATAGTCTGCTTAATCTCGATAATCTCTAAGTTTCTAGTTTCTTTGGCATAAATTTAAAAGGTACAAGTGCAATTTTGTTACATAGATATATTGTATGATGATGAATTCTGGGCTTTTAGTTTATCCATCACTTGAATAATGCACATTGAACCCATTAAGTAATTCATCATCCTTCATCCCCGCCTCTGCAACTCTTCACCTTTCTGAGTCTCCAATGTGTATCAGTCCACACTCTATGTCCATGTGTACACAATATTTAACTCCCACTTATGCGTGAGAACATGTGGTACTTTTATTTCTGTTTCTGAGCTATTTTACTTAAGACAGTGGCCTTCGGTTTTATCTATGACGCTATGAAAGACATGATTTTATTTTTATGGCTGAATAGTATTCCATTGTGTGTGTGTGTGTGTGTGTGTGTGTGTGTGTGTGTGTGTGTGTATTATTTCCTTTATCCAACCATCTGTTGATAAACACTTAGGTTGGTATAGAATTCCGCAGTATTAATGGGATTTGGAACATCATTGACTGCCGTTTTAAAATAATAGTCTGGCTATCCATGATCTGCATTGTGTTAAATCCAAACAAAACGGATTTCTAGAGAAGCCAAGGAAGATTAAGCTTCAGGGCTCCTTCCTTACCTGGAACCCTTGAGCTCTGTCATTTGTCAGGTGGCATAGCAGAATTTAGATGTGAAGAGAAGCCAAGCTGCAGTCAGGGATCATGGCTAAGAAGACATTTATGGTAAATCAACTGAAAATATTCCAAAAAAAGAATCTCGAAGACTCTGGAAATTGGTTATGTTTTCTATTGTCATTCTAAACCAATATTTACTTTTGTACCTACTTTTGAATTTGTAATTTTGCATCTTTTTTAAAAAAAATGCCTATCCTTTCAATTGTATTGTGCAGCTTTAGGCCCCGGAAAACTTGGATGGGGTTTTGTCAAAAAGCTTTTGTAAAATCTTTGGCCCTGGCTCACTCCTTATGCCTGAATCATCAATAGATGTTTTTCTTATCTGCTGCTCTTGTAAATATTCCCCAAGTTGTTTTTTTTGTTTGTTTGTTTGTTTTTTTTGTTTTTTTTTTTTTGCAGCATCTACTTCACCTCTCACTGAGATCTGGGAATCCAGGGCTGTCCAACCTTCCATTGCAGTGGGTCCTCAGGAGGACTGAAGGCTTTGACTGATGAATGCCCATCCCCAAACCTTGTGGGGCTTAGATCTTGTTCTTGGTGCCCCCTCATCTCCTCACACCTGTCCTGACTTACCAGTTTGGGTACACAACTGCAAAAAAATCTGACAGGACATCCATCTCTTGCTGTTCGAGCCCCGCTTCCCACATATTTCAGTAACTGAGCCATCAATCTCACTTTTCAAAAGGGACTATGGAACTAAATAATCCCTGTTGACAGTCATTTCAGGAACAAGTTGTATAGAAATCGATTGGAATGTGGCGCTCAATGACATTCTTACTGATAAAATATATTTCTCTCACTACCTAAAACCTAAAATATGCAGGATATCCTTTACTTTTCCTCTTTATGCCTATTTTTGCTATTATAATGCCTGCTTTTAAAGCATTTTATGTTTTGCACCATTTTAAAGTGGATATTTAACCATAAAAACAAACTTTTCCATTCCATTTCGCCAAATGATTTCTTTTAGCTCAAAACCTTTGATGGTCCATTTTCAATTTGATTTTCGGAAAAAAGAACACATATTGGGAATGATTCATTTTACAGTTAATATATATATGCTATTGTAGACAAGTATTTTCCATAGAAGTATTATTTATAGAAAAGATAAAAGTTCATGAAGCCTTATTAGAGCAATTAGGAGAACACTGTGGCTTCCATTTCTAACTTAGTATTTCTATTTTCAAGGCTTGAGGCATAAAAATTGTAAATTGAAAGCATTATATTCTTTGCTCATTAGGTTACGATTTTCACGATATTCAAGAAAAGAGAAATAGGGGTTGTTTGATCGAACTAGTATCCTCTGTAATGGCCCAGGAAGAAGGAGCTGTTGGTGCTGGACACCCCTACCACCCTGTTAGGTTGGGAGAGGTTTGAGATTCTCTTGGGTTTATGGAATAAAATACCTTAATGTCCCCTGGGAAATGGCTAGGCTGGATTCCTAAGGGAACCCATGAAAATCTTCTAGATGAAATCTGAGACCACTGGCACCACTGTCTGATGATTCATCTTCTCCAAGAAGGAGATGGGTCAAATAGATTATTGCTATGCATTAAATTGTCCTCTCCACACATACCCCCCCGAAACTGCATATGTTGAAATCCTAACTCCAATACCTAGAATAGGTACCTGATTTGGAAATAGGGCTGTTGCAGATGAAATTAGTTATGATGAGATTATACTGGGGTAGGGTGAGCCCCTAATCCGACATGACTGGTACTTTTTTAAAAAGAGGTGATGGACATGGACAGGACACAGGACCTCCATGTGAAGATGAAGGCAGAGATGTAGGTGATACAACAGGAGAGAAGCCAAAGAATGCCAAAGATCCCTAGCAAAAGCCAGGCGCAGGCTCACACCTGTAATGCCAGCACTTTGGGAAGCCAAGGCAGGTGAATCACCTAAGGTCGAGAGTTCGAGATCAGCCTGACCAACATGCAGAAACCCCATCTCTACTAAAAATATAAAAATTATCTGGGCGTGGTGGTGCGTGCCTGCAGTCCCAGCTACTCAGGAGACTAGGACAGGAGAATCACCTGAACCTGGGAGGCAGAGGTTGTGGTGAGCCAAGATGACACCATTTCAGTCCAGCCTGGGCAACAAGAGTGAAACTCTGTCTCAAAAAAAAAAAAAAAAAATTCCTAGCAACACCACAAGTTTGAGGAGAGTCATAGAATGTCACAGGCCTTAGAAGGCACCAACCCCACAGACATCTTGCCCCAGATGTCTTGATTCCAGACGTCTAGCCCCAGAATTGTGAGACAGTCAATTTTTGCGTTTCCATCATGGTAGCCTAGCAAACTCATACAAATATGGTCACTGTTCTCAATAAAAGTCAGTCAGGGTTGTTGCAAACTTCTCTAAAATATAACTAACTACATATATGCACTCAGGAAAAAAATGAGTAACATCCAAGGATATTCTGCCCAATGTCCCTTTCTTTAGTTCTTGTTCCTTGCCTTTTTATCCTGGTATCTCCATAATTATGGAAGACATATATCTATTTATCTTAATAAAAAAAGACCTTATAATTTAATTTCACCACAAACCCATAATTTTTATTGTGAGCAAAGTAATATTAAGTTGGTGCAAAAGTAATTGTGGTTTTTGCCATAGGCAAAACCTATGGTGCAAAAGTAATTGCGATTTTTGCCATAGGTTTTGCCTATGGCGAAAACCACAATTACTTTTGTACCAACCTAATATACGCACTCATGACCTCCTTTCCCATCTCTGGAGGTGTCTGTAGCAACCCCTAAGGGGGAATGGTAGCATCCTGCTGGAAGACCTGTGCTTATGCGCCTTCCCAAACCCTGAGCGAGCAGTGTTGCTTGCTCTGGGAGCTCATACTATTTCACATATTTAAGCTACTCTCCTTCAGGCAGAGGGTGAAGGAAGTGCAAGTAATATCTATGTATTTTTTCACATTACTTTTTATAGAGAACCAAAGGCATGTGGATCTGCTAAAAAACTAGGAGAATTAAAATGTGGTATATAGAATGTTCACCCGAGGTTGCATGTAACAATTATCATCACCAGGGAAAATGTGGCACATATACACCATGGAATATTATGCAGCCATCAAAAACGATGAGTTTGTGTCCTTTGTAGGGACATGGATGAACCTGAAAACCATCATTCTCGGCAAACTGACAGAAGAGCAGAAGATCAAACACCGCATGTTCTCACTCATAGGTGGGTGTTGAACAATGAGAACACATGGACACAGGGAGGGGAGCACTACACACTGGGGTCAGTTGGGGGGAAATAGGGGAGGGACGGTGGGGGGTGGGAAGCTGGGGAGAGATAGCAAGGGGAGAAATGCCAGATGTAGGTGATGGGGAGGAAGGCAGCAAATCACACTGCCACGTGTGTTCCTATGCAACAATTTTGCATGTTCTTCACATGTACCCCAAAACCTAAAATGCAATAAAATAAATAAATGGGAAACAAAACAAAACAAACTAACAAAAAAAAAAAAACAATTATCATCCCCTTCAAGAGCCTCAAATAATATATAACCTCAAGCAAAGTCATGCAGAATACAAATGTCTAGAAGAGAATCAGACAGCATGAGAAACCAGTGCTTGTCAACCAGGGGCAATACGGGTTCAGAAATGTTTTGAGAAAAAAATATTGCAAAGCAGGAGGGTGTTGCAATGAAGCTAGAAGAAGAGATGCTCCTGGCATCCAGTGGGCAGGATCTAGGAATGCTAAACATCTTATAATGCACAGGACAGCCTTGTTGAGAATACTTCCATGAGCGAATGCCTTCCTCACGGGTGTTCTTTTGATATTTAACTTCGGTAGACTGTGGAGTTTTTTGTGTATCTTTTAGGTTCTTCCAAGTCTTGACATGCATGGAATGTGAATGTTGCAGAAAACAAGTGGGCATGAATCCATAGCTGTTGCCGGCTAACGTATGAATGGAAGTATGCTGATCCTGGAAAAAATATCCTTTTTCAACAAACTGGGTAGCCCAGTTACATTTGCACTGGGATATACACATCCTAGCCGTGTTTTTGAATGAGAATTATTAGGAAGATTAAATGAGATACATGAAAGCTGAGTGACTAAAATCATGCTCGATACATTTGAACCACTTTAAAAGTCTATTCTTTAATTTTTCGTATTTATCCACTACACATGGCCTTTGGTCTTTGTTTAGTAAGTGCTCGATCTGAAACTGAAAGCCCTAGAACAGCATTTCTCAAGCTCATGGTAAAAATTTTATACTGCATTTTACTATGAGGCAGTTTGATAATCTGTGGAAGGGGATATACTTTGGATATTTGTCACCTCCAAATCTCATGTTAAAATGCTTCCCCCAGTGTCAGAAGTGGGGTCTAGTGGGAAGTGTTTGTGTTGTGGGGGCAGATCCCTCATGAATGGTTGGTGCCATGCATGCAGTAGTGAGTTACCAGAAGAGCTGGTTGTTTAAAAGAAACTGGCACGTCTCCCTCTCACCACGTGACACACCAGCTCTCCTTGCCTTCTGCCAAGAGTGAAAGCTTCCTGAGGCCTCACCAAATGCTAAGCAGGTGCCAGTGCCATGCTTTTTGTGCAGCCTATAGGATGATGTGCCAAATAAGCCTCTTTTATTTATAAATTACCTAGTCTCAGGTATTTCTTTATATAATGCAAAACAGACTAATACAGAAGGTAAACATCTTGTTAATAATATATATTTTTGATGTGAATTGAATATAATCCAATATAGCAGATGAAATGGATTCTTTTTATGCAAGGGTCATGAAGATTAAAATAAAGTTCTGTGTGAGGAGAAGAAATCAACGTCTCCTCAAGAGAAGTTGCAGCAATCCCTCATGTGACTAGATGTCTATCGGGGCAAAGGTCAAAAATGGTACTGTTCTTAAGCCATAAAACTTGGAATGCCATTACTAAAAATCTCTATGAGCTCATTCAATGCTTTAAAAATGGGGAGAGGCCAGGCACGGTGGCTCACGCCTGTAATCCCAGCATTTTGGGAGGCCAAGGTGGGTAGATCGGCTGAGGTCAGGAGGTCGAGACCAGCCTGGCCAACATGGCAAAACTCTGTTTCTACTAAAAATACAAAAAATTAGCCAGGCAAACTACTTGGGAGTCTGAGGCAGGATAATTGCTTGAGCCTGGGAGGAGGAGGTTGCAGTGAGCCGAGACCACATCACTGCACTGCAGCCTAGGCAACAGAGCGAGACTCTGTCTCAAAAAAAAAAAATAAATAAATAAAAATAAATTTAAAAAGGGATAGTGCCTGGCTATGATGGAGGGTTCATATAGCAAAATGCTTTGGCAAAGACTCTTTTACCAGAGATAAATAAATGTCTACCCAGCCTGTGCTATGGAGAGGGCATTTTCAATCTGTGTCTCCAGGATTGCAAGCCTTTAACTGAATCTCAGTTCCTGCATCTTCTCACTGCTCCCTACTGTTGGTCTTTCCAGAGCTGAATGTTCTCAGTATTCATGGGTCAGATGATCTGTCAGGCTTTCTTCTGTCCCCTGAAACTCTGCTCTCACATGGTAGACTCAGCACTTACAGCTGATCACATGGAATACTACAGAACAGAGGCACTAGAATGAAGGATCCCACCTTGCCTGACCAGAACTGAGCTTCTGACTCAGCTGTTGCAGGATGTGACTCTTTGAAAGACACTAATTTCTAGCCTTCCCCTCACTCCCTGTCTTGGTCCATTCAGGCTGTTATAACAAAATACCTTACCCTGGATGCTTTGTAAGCAATAGAAATTTACTGTTCAAAATTCTGGAGGCTGGGAAGTATAGGATCTAGGCGCCAGCAAATTTGGTGTCTGGAGAAGGTGTGCTCTCTGCTTCAAAGATGGCACTTCTGGCTGGGTCCTCACATTGTGGATCCAAAGAACAAACATTCCCCTGTAAGCCTCTTTTGCAAGCACACCAATCCCATTCACAAAAGTGGAGCCCTCATGACCAAATCACCTCCTAAATGCCCACCTGTTAATAACACATTAAGGCTTAGATTTCAGCATATTAATTTGGAGGGACATAAGTATTCAGACTACAGCACCGCCAACCCCAGATAAAGTATATAAGCTACAAAGGTGGCCTTGATGATGGAGCTAAAGATATAAACCACATTATGGCTTTGAAGTTCTCACTAAAAATGGGGTAGTTGATCTCTGCTGAAATGAGCTGTCTGGAGAAGTAGATATGATTTGCTCTAAGCCACTAACCGAATATGGCTATAGAGAGGGGCATAACCCTATGAGTCTAGAAATTTTAGCTACAGTTACTCTGAAGGAGAAAGTGCAACATGGGAGCAAGCTGACCTCTGAATTGTATTCTGGCCAGTGGTGGAGGAGCAGCTGGGAACAGGTGTAGGGTGCCTGGGAACTCAGGACTCACAGAGCACCCATCCCCTCCATCTATAGACAAAAAGCTCAGGAACCCAGAGCTAGAGGATACCAGCTTGGGGCTGGAGGTGGGGATGACCTAATTTCCAGCGGCTGCAGCTGAGTAATAACAGTTAGAGTGCACTGCCAAGCCGCAACACTGGACATCAGTATCAAGGGCTAGGGCAGGGACAGAAACTTTAGTTTTGTCTTTTTCCATGAGACAACTGCACCCCAGGGCCCACTTCACAGGTCCTGCAGTCAGAGCTCTAGCTCAAAACCTCACACCCAGAAGCAGTCCCCTTTCTTGGGGTTTAATGCCTTTCTGTCTCATTCTTGAAATTCTTAATAATTTTATCTTTGAATTTGTGTTTCGTAAGTGATAGCTAATGAGATAATTAAGCATTTGCTGGGGGCTTAAAACCTCCGCTCATGCTCCTACCTCCTACTGGTACATTTTCCATTGCTGCCTTTCTGTCTCCCTGGGATGGGCTTTTGGTTACCTGCTCCCCAGCAACTACTGCTGTGCTCTGCCCCCAGTAGGAGCCTGGGCATGGAAACAGGGAAGGTTAGGGTCAGGTGTGGCAGGGCCCCAGGTGTCTGTAGTGATCTGTACTTAACTGGCGAGTATCCCCATGTCCAGGGGGCATGACATTAAATAGCAGATAAAAAATATAATAACAAGTCCGGAGATAACAGCAGAATGCAGAAGAAAATAAAGAGTTTTTTCTTGGTTTTTGAGTAAGTGACCACATTTGTATGGATTTAGTGCAGCTGGAATGTGGATCCCAGCCACAGAAAAGTATCATTTACAGGCAGTATCATATCATTTTGGTCAAGCATAAATACAGGCCACCAGAATTGTTGTCTTGTATCCCAGACAAGTGGAGTGGCAAGGTTTGTCCCCCACATCCTAAGCAAGCTTTCATTGTGTGATACTTTGATGGAATTAAGAATATTAACAATTCTTAGATAAAAGCCAACAGTGTTCTACAGAAGATTTATATCACAGGAACGAGACGCAGCTTCCTTTAATTATATCTAGCTCCCAGTTTGGCACACTTCACCATCTTTCCAAAGGTAATTTTAACTAAATAGCACATTGCAGGGCTGTGAAAATTATCTTATAAGAATGTATGAGGAATACAGTCTAGGGAGAGTAGCTAATTTTCATAACTGATTTCATTTTTTCCATATATTTTCCTTATATGTATCATTTTTCTTTTATGTTTATAAAATGATGTATTATGTGATATATGCATTTATGTACATGCATTTTATATATGTTACTGATATGTTTATACAGACTGGTACACAGCTACACAAGGTCCCAATAACAACATTCTCATATGAATATTACCTAGGTTTCTATCTTCATTCCTCTAATCCAAACTAACATTACTTAAATCAAAATAATTTTTCATATTTTCTCAGGATATCAATTGCCAATCCTTTGCAACCATTTTTCCTCTCCAAGTATTTCTACTTCTCTAAGATTATTTGCATATTTAGATTTTTTTTTAAGTCTAACAACACTGCCAAAATAATGGGCTCTTCTGCTTTTCTTTAAGTTGAAAATTATATTTTTCAAAAAACTCTTCTCACACTTCCGGAGAATATGTGTCATGAGAGTAGATATTGTCTCTTTCTTGTTCACCGTGTCAGACTTAGTGCCCATCATCACAACGGCATAGAGTAAAGGCTTAGTAAGTATTTAATGAAGAAATAAAAATAATATTTTAAGGAAATACTTATGCTAATTAACTATTCTGTTATCATATTGTATAACAAGCCTTCCCAACACCGAGTGGTATAAACTGACAAGCATTTATTCTCGGTGGCCTGGTGCAGCTTTGCTTCAGGCTGCAGTGGCTGGGTTAGCTCTGCTCACTCTGAGGGGCTTTAAGTCTAGCCTGCATTGTGAATCTCTCAGCCTCCTGTAAGCAGAGGGCTACTGGGGCAAGTTCTGTGATGATGACAGAGGCCCACATCATCAAACCCATCATAAAAATACTCCGCAACATTTTGGTTATGTCGTGTTAAATAAATGAGTCACACAGCCCAGGCCCAAAGTCAAGGGGTAAAGAATCATATGTCATCTACTTTCCAATATACTACCAAGATTAGAATAAAAACCCATGTCACTCTTGTTTTGGAAACTTATTCTTTTTGTTATGTCTTGTCTGGGTTGGGACAGTGTTGTGAGGTAACATTACCTCTATTGTATGATAATCATTATTATTATATATTTGGTTTTCACTATTGTTGACATACTCATTAAAATCAGGAAGATACTAATAATGCCTTCTACCAAAACTGTACATTAATTTTGATATGGAAATTCCAGTTGATCTAATAAAATAAGAAAAGTAAAACAAAGAATTTTAGTGTTAAAAAAGAGATAATTATAGCCATTTTTAAAAATTATAAGTATTTTAAAACACAATAGTATACTATTTCAATCCAACAAGTCAGGTAAATTATTGTCTCTATCTCTTATTGGTTGTCTATATTTTGGCAATTAATAGCTCTCTGAGCCTTGGTTAACTTTCAAGTGATGCGTATAATAACTACCTCATAAGGTTTTGATAAGAATTAGGCAGTTTTTGAGCATACCTCAAAACTGGCACATAACAAACACTCAGTGGGCAGCAAGAGAGGTAGTGATACTACTGACATGAGAATAAATGGTAAAATTTGTTTTATGTTCAAAATCTAAACAATATTTGTACAATTACTGAAAATCAAAATGCATTGTGAAGGAACTTGTCAAGTAACAAAACATGTACATCAGTCGTCTTCCAATATGATGACAAAAAATTATTTGAAATACAAATGTAAAAGATCTCATTGACTATTACATAACAACAATAAAAATGCATTAAGTATTGCAATAAAAATGCAATAAAAATGCATTTGAATAATTCTAGTTAGAGATATGCAGGATCCATGTGAAGTTCAGCTTACCTAAAAAATACTAAAAGGCTTGAATAAATTAACTTTTTAACATATTACTAAATAGGAAATCTTAATATTATAATGATATTTAATGTTCCTAAATAATTATAAAATATATGTTTCTGATCAAAATTCAATAAACTTTTGCTTCTCATCATGTTGGAATAACAGTTACTAAGTGTCCATTCTTGTCTTAAACAAATAGGAAAATATATTCATATATGTATGAAATAACAATTTTAGCTTATTGGATGACAGGTAGTACAAGACAGGGAAACAAAGAAAGTGAACGCACAAGTGTCTCAACTCACAGCCTAAAACAGTTTCCAGTTTGCAGCCCAACACGTGTCCGAACTTACTGCCTAGAGTTTTCACAAGAAGTAGGACCGCCAAACAAAGCCAAAAGCCCCAGTAAGTAAAGAGACTGAGCTTTGAATTCTTGGAGGTCAAGGTAGCTTGAATTTATGTTGTGGAGCTCCAGAGAAAAGGTGTCACACAGATGGTAAGTTTCAGAATTCCATAGAGAGACCCCTTGTGTCTTTGACTGAGTACTGATTACTTCCTGTAGGTGTGGAAACTCCTGAAGCTCGGGGTGGGTTGGAGGGAGTAACCAGTGGAAAGGAGTCAGTAGAATAATCACAATGAAGAATTGGGGAAAGTTTTGGTTCTCATCAGCCAGAATGGAAATATTTCTTAACGCATGGGGCATTGAGTAGAAACCTTAGAAGGATGTGTTTTTTTCAGAAGGGGAACCAAATTAGCCTTAATTAATAGCGTTGTCTGATCCACCTTGACAACACCTGAAAGCAAACCCCAAAAGTCTCAAACTGATTCCAAGTAAATTAACTACATCTCAGAAAATAGTTCAAAATATTTTTTAAAATATAAATAGTACAGCACACAACAATGTCAATTTCGCATCTGGCAAAAAAAAAAAAAAAGAAAAAAGAAAAAAAAATTACCAGAATGACAATTGCCAAATAAAACACAAAATCCAGATAAATTTAAATTTCTGAAAAACAATATATATCTTCCTAGTATTAGCATGTCTCAAATATTGTTTTTGTCTCAGTCTGTTCGGATTAATATAACAAAGTATCAGAGACTAAAGCAATGGCAATATATATTTCACAGTTCTGAAGGCTGGAAGTCTGAGACCAAAGTGCCAGAATGTCAGGTTCCGGTCACAGCCCTCTTATAGATTGAAAACTACTGATTTCTCTTTGTATCCCCACATTGCAAGAAAAGGGCTAGAGAGCTATCTGAAGGCTCTTTTATAAGGTCACTAATCCCATTCATAAGACCCCATCCTCATGACCTATCTAATCACCTCCCAAAGACCTCACCTCCTAATACCATCATATTGAAGGTTAAGATTTCAACATATAAGTTGGAGGTGGAGTGGAAAAACCATTCAGTACATAACAGTTATTTATCTGAAACTCAAATTTAACTGGTATGTTATATTTTTATTTAGAAAATCTGAAACCACAATTACCAGACAAAACCCCCAAAAGCAGGTAAATATGCATAATCTAGGGAAATATCAATCCATAAAAACAGAAATTAAACACAGGATAAAATTGGTAGATGTTATAATGGCTATTAAGACCATAATGCATATGACCAAGGAAGTATAAAGAAACATGAATGTAGTAAGATAAATGAATATAAAAAATAAAAATCCAATTTCTAGAAATGAAAAACACATCTGAAATAAAAAATACAATGCAGAAGATTACCAGCAGAATAGACAATACAGAAGGAAAGATTAGTAAACTTGAAGAAGTAGACAGTATTTAGTAAAATGCAAAAAGAAATTAAAAAAAGAAATTAAAAAAAAAACTGTATCAGTGAGCTGTGCTGCAATTCAAAGCAGTCTAACGTACATGTAATTGATGTCTTCAAGAAAGACGGAGCAGTGAGAAAACAGGCCAGGTGCCGTGACTCACGCCTGTAATCCTAGCACTTTGGGAGGCCAAGGCGGGCAGATCACCTGAGGTCTGGAGTTTAAGAACACCCTGCCTAACATGGTGAAACCCCATCTTTACTAAAAATACAAAACATTAGCTGGGCATAGTGGTGGGCACCTGTAATCCCAGCTACTCAGGAGGCTGAGGCAGGAGAATTGCTAGAACCTGGGAGGCAGAGGTTGCAGTGAGCCAAGATCGATCCACTGCACTCCAGCTTTAGCAATAGAGCAAGACTCTATTTAAAAAAAAAAAGAAAAAGAAAAAAAATAGGTGGGAGGTGAGAAAACATATTTATAGAAATAGTAGCTGGAAATTTTTACAGTTTGATGAAAACTATAAAGATTCTTGTCTGAGAAGTTCAAAGAAACCCCCAGTACCTAATTTTAAAAACTTGCCATGAAGAAAAATTGCACTAAGGCACATCATAATCAAAATGTTAAAAAACAGGATAAAGAGACCCCTCCCTTTTTATTCTCTTTAAACAATTATTTTTATGATTTCTGTAAATGTCTCACTCTGGGCAAATTGAGAGATTCGGTGCTCACCAGGGAGAGGGGGTGTAACGGGAAAAAGAAGGCTACACCGCTTTCTACATCTGGGGATGCCGGACTGAACACCCCCATCCTCAGAGAGGGCAAAGGAGTAGGCTGGGAGACCACAAAGACACAGGATCCTGGAGACAAAGCAGTGTGAGAAAAAGGACGCACAATACAGGAAAACAAAGATAAGAACGATGGGAGACTTCCTGTTGGTAATAATAAAATAGTGGAACAACATTTTAAAGCATTGAAAGATGGTGAAGTAAAAAGTTTGTCTCCCAGAGCTTTGGGAGGCTGAGGGGGGTGGATCACCTGAGATCAGGAGTTCAGGACTAGCCTGGTCAACATGGTGATACCCTGTCTCTACTAAAATTACAAAAATTAACAGGGCTTGGTGGTGCTTACCTATAGTCCCAACTACTTGGGAAGCCGAGGCAGTAGAATTGCTTGACCTGGGAGATGAAAGTTGCAGTGAGATGAGATTGCATCATTTCATACCAGGCTGGATGACAGGGCGAGACTCCATCTCAAAAATACAAAAAACAAAAAACAAAAAAACTGTGCCATTGTGGAATTCTATGCACAGAAAAAAAGGGGATATTTTCAAACTAAAGGTCAAAGACATTTTAGAATATAAAAGAGATCTGAATAAATTTTTAAGATATATATAATTAAGTTGCAAGATATGTTAAAGAGTCTTTCAGTTGGAAGAGAAACAATACCAGGTGGAAATCTGTATCTACACAAGGGAATGAAAAACTGCAGAATGGCAGATATACGTGTAAATATAAAATATATTTTAAAAATCTCTTTACATTTAAAGCCAAAATAATAACAATATGTTGTCATTACATTTTATTAGCCCATGGTACATGGGGTCTGTAATGTTTAAGGTAAAATGAGTGCCAACAGAGGCCAAAGACTGGGAGGAAGTAAATAGAAGCATACTGATAGAAGGTTCCTTTACTATGAACAAAGGAATGTAATATTATGTAAATTAAGCAGGAAAGCATGCCCTATTAGAAATTAAAATACAATGTAAAGATTAAAAAGTTTAAAATATAGTATGAAAATGATAAAACATATTAAATAAATAGAACAAGAAAAAAGCCAAGAAACAGATTAAAATGCATATGAGAATTTGTGATAAATAGTTCTTTTTAAAATTAGTGGGAAAAGAATGCATCATCTAATAAAGGTTGTGTTTATAACTATATAATAATTTTTAAATGGAATAATATTTCTCCTGCTTTTCTAGTGTTAGATTATTCCAAATAACAATTGAAGACTAAATATGGGCTGATTATTGGGAAAATGGCAGATAGGAGGCAGGACTATTTTGCAGCTCCCACTTGGACGAACAGAGCAGCGTGTGGAGATCCACATCTTGATTTTTGATCCATGAACTACCACAGGAACATACCAGGAAAGCCAAGAGAATCCACAGACCCTTTGAAAGAGGCGGATTGAAGCTGCAGGCTCCGTGGGACAGCTGAGGAACTGTGAGTCAGCCTGCTTTCTCAGCTAGGAGGCTTGTAGCCTGGGGCAAGTTCTCAGCCCTCCTCACCAGCTGCCTGGAAATAAACTTGGGGCTGTTGGGGGGGGGGGCACGGTAGGAGTGAGACTGGCCTTTTGGGCTGTGGGCTGTGAGGGAGCTGGGTGAGGCCTGTGGCTGCCGGCTTTCCCTCACTTCCCTGGTGACCTGTGTGAGGCAGCGGAGGCAGCAATAATCCCCCTGGGAACATAACTCCATTGACCTGGGAGCCACACTCTCATCCCCCACTGCAGCCACAGCAAGCCCCATCCAAGGAAGGTCTGAGCTCAGACATGCCTAAACCTGCCCTCACCTGATGGGTCTTCTCTACCCACCCTGGTTGCCAAAGACAACACAATCCCTTGGGAGCTCTATGGCCCTGCCCACCACCTGAGAAACCTGAATACTTATCAAAGGCGACCCTAGGGCAAGCTTGTATCCTCCTTATACAACTGTGGTTGATGCACTTTTGAAAGTGCCACCTCCTGGCCGGAGGCCAACCAACACAAAACCAGCACACTTAACAAAAATACAACCAAAGACCCTCACCGAGTCCACTTCATTCCCCCGCCACCTCCACCGGAGCAGGTGCTGATTTTCATGGCTGAGAGACCTGAAAGCAGATCACATTATAGGACTCTTTGCAGACACTCCCCAGTACTAGCCTGGAGCCCCGTAGCTCTACCGGGTGGCTAAATAGAAGAAAATAACAATCACTGTAATTTGGCTCTCTGGAAGCCCCATATTCAGGGAAAAGAGGAGAGTACCGCATCAAGGGAGCGCCCTGTGGAGCAAAAGAATTTGAATAGCAGCCCCAGATCTTCCTCCTGACACAAGCTACCCAAATGAGGCGGAACCAGAAAAACAATTCTGGTAATGTGATAAAACAAGGTTTTGCAACACCCCCAAAAGATCACACTAGCTCAACAGCAGTGGATCTAAACCAACACAAAATCTCTGAATTGCCAGAAAAAGAAGTCAGAAGATTGGCTATTAAATTAATCAAGGAGGCATCAGAGAAAGGCAAAGTCCAACTTAAGAAATCAAAAAAAATATATACAGGATATGAGTGGGAAAATCTCCAGTAAATAACATGAATACAGAACAATCACAACTTCTGGAAATGAAGGACACACTTAAGAGAATTGCAAAATACACTGAAAACTCTCAGCAACAGAATTGAACAAGTAGAAGAAAGAACTTCAGAGCTCAAAGACATGAGATGCTTTGATACAGGCATGAAATGTGATATAAGCTCATCATGAAGAATGGGGTATCCACCCCCTCAAGCATTTATCCACTGAGTTGCAAACAATTCAATTATACTCTAGGTTATTTTAAAAGGTACAGTTAATATGTTCATTCGTTAGAAAGTAAGAGAAACACATCAATGGAAAAATAGGAAAATGATACAGAAAATTGTTATACACCCACATACAGATATAAACAGATACATATAGAAATACAATCAGAGTAGTAAGCCAAAGATCGCAAACTTAGAAAACATTTTTACCACAGGCAACTGCTACCCCAATGTTAATGAAAGTGTAGGAAAAAGTGAATCTCACAGTGTTGGTAGAAAGGTAAATTGGCACAATCTTTTTACCAATTTACCTGAAGGCAGACTTGGAAATGCTTATCAAAAATGTCATCAGTGTGTTCATTAAAATACATTTTACAAATAAATAACTCTTGATGAGACAATATGTTTAAAATGCATTAATAAGTGACAAAAATCAGATTACAAAACAATACATAAAGTATCACCCTATCTTTATTAATAATACATGTACATACATGTGCAGGAAAATAGATAAACCATATAGAGTAGCATTTTAAGAGCTACTGTGGATAATGGAAATACAGATTTTTAAAATTTACGTTATAAAATTTTATCATGAATGTGATATTATTTTACATTTAGAAATATTTTTAAAATTGTACAATTTTTTTTTCTGATTTGACCAGGATAAAGCAACTGACACTTTGAGGGCAAATAGAATCTGCTTTAATTTAAGAGGTCAGTGTGTTTGCATTTTAAATGTGATGGATCAGACAGATGTTGTTACTTACAAGATTCCTCTTCATGACACTAAGCAGATTGGTTTCAACATAATGTCTTTCCCAGCACAATTTTCCCTTACGAAACTCTAACCACAGATGTACACACTACTACGTCCTTCCCTGAACAAGATATTAACCTCATTTGGACTTCTAAAAATTACCTAATACTAATATCACCAGAAAAATTGTGTCAGTTCCGTAGAAACGAAAATAAAATTACAACATTGCTCTTGATAAAGCATTTAATCTCTCAAAATGAGATCACTGAATATTTAGTGTTATTATTGTTTCCTGACCTAAGATTCTCTTCTAAAGCTTTCTTTAGGTTAACACCATGAATACATATCTAAAATAATCACTTTTGGTTATTTATGAAAATATAAAAGGAAGAGTTCTCTGGGTTCTCCATTCCCTCTGAATTTTTTTAGTAACATAAACAGTCCAGAAAATTCAGATGAACATGAAGACTTAAACTGTAGACCTTGAATATGATCTGTTAGGATGAGATGACAATGGAGAAAGAAGTGTGAGCTTGTCCTGCTGTCTAGCAGCCGCTCATGACGCACCAGTTCCACCTTTATGTATCTGTTTGAAGAGTGGCAACCTTCATTGCTGCTCCAAGATGAGTTTTATCTCCAGATGTTCAGAAATGTCATGCGGAAATGAAGAATCAGGGATTTCACCAAGCATAATGATGAACATTTATGGGGTAACCAGAAGGGAGACAGTATTGTGGCTGGCAAGGAGCACAAGGCACTAGCTTCTGAAATTCCATTCGTTCTGTCTCTTTATCTGGGTGTCAGTTACACAGGTGTGTTCAGTTGGCAAAACTTCAGCAAGCTGTACATTTAAAATATGTGTCCTAAGTTCCACACTGTTAAATCAAGTTTCACCTAAAGCTGCCTCCTTACATACCTTAAGCTTGGAGTAAAGGTTTTTCTGTACATCATGAACTATAACAAGCGGAGGTATAAACAGACCTAAGCCTACACTCGTGCTGCCAATCACTGAGTTTTGGTCAATCAAATGTAGTCAGCTGTTCAAACCGTGTTCAAATAAGGCAGATGTCAAGCTGTAACCAATTCAGCTGTTTCTGTACCTCACTTGGATTTTCTGCAAGTCACTTCACTTTTCTTTTTCTGTCCGTAAATCTACTTCTACCAAGGGGCTGCGCTGGAGTCTCCGAGCTTACCCTGGCTGGAAAGGCTGCCTGATTCTGAATTATTCATTGCTCAGTTAAACTTATTTAAATTCAATTCAGCTGAAGTTTTCCTTTTATCAAAACAATTTATCACATTAACACTGCTCCAGGTTCTATGAAAATTAGCCATTTGTTATGTTTGCAGGCCAACTTTTTTTTAAGATAGCATTTGTTAAAATCAGTGGGAAAAAAGACATATATATTCATTTTACCTGATTTGTTTACTCCATTTTAATCATTGTAAAGTGGTTTTAGGTATACTAACATGATTTTCTTATATACAAACTTTCTATACTTGGGGAAAAAAAAATCCCACAAACACTGAAATAATGCCTATACCAAGTTGGCAATTGATCAGAATAGATTTTAGCAAATGATACTTAAATGTCTCTGAATTTGGCATGCTTCGCCTAACTAGGTCTGCCACAATTTTGGAACTCATAATTTTTCCTATTTAGTGAGAAATTTCTAAAATCAAATTTTAAAATTCTTTCATGTAACATCAAAATGACAGAAGCCACTAGCAAAAGATCTACGAGATTATTTTAGATGTGTTAAATTAGTATATCCAAACTGCTTTAGAGTAGTGTGAAACAAATATGAATAAAAGATATCTCTTCTAAAATTTAGAAAGACAATCACTCCTATCGCTTTTTGTGAAAAGGAATTGTCACAAAAGCATGAGGCACCTGCTGCTACAGATACGTTCAAAGACTTACATGAGCACAGAAGATAGAGTCATCAACTGTACTTGGGCATCATCAAGAAAGTTGGCACATGAGTAGGGTCTGAAATTAACTACTTAAGCTTCTGCAAGTCTCCCAGTATTCGCCCAGCCCTGATTTCCCTGTCTGTTGAACCTGAATCCTAATGCCAACCTTTTGGTTTGTTTGAGTTTTGAGAAGGGGCATATAATGAGCTTGACAAAGTGCTTACCCATTAACTAACAGCATTAACAGGGACAGGAATGTTGCAAAGCAATAACAGCTATTCAAATGCTATCTGCTATGCTAATTTTATTTAAAATATAAGACACTATTCTAAGCAGATTGATAATTTCAACTCCTCTTTACAAATCATTTATTTCCTAATATAAAATTTCTTAATCACATCCTAAGTTGTGTGATCAACTCAAAATGTTATTGACATTGTTTATAACCACTAAACTAAATGTGCAAATTATTTATTCAAAATATCTTTATGATGTAGCCTATTTTTTATGCCTTCCAAAATGAGCAAAATTTTTTTCGGATGAAATTTTGTCCCTGTCCTTTAAGTGATCTTAGGTTTTATGTCATTGCCTATAGTTCAATCATTAACCAATATTTTCTGAGTAATAACTGTGTGTTTGGTGTTCTAAGTGCCAAAATATAATAGTGATTATCACAAAGACCCTGGTCGTCATAAATCTTACATTATAACAGGGAGACACATTTAACTAAGTGTAATAACTGTGTAGAATATTAGCAGGTGAAAAGTGCTATAAGGGGAGAAAGAAGCAGAATAGGGTAAGGGAAATTTGGAGTGGGAGGGGCAGTTTTCAGTGAGAAAGTGACATTTGACACTTGAAAAAGATTAGGAATTTAGTCATGCCATTCTGAGGAAAGAGTGTTCCCAGCAGAGGGAACAGCCAGTGAGAAGACCAATGGCTGGAGAAGGCTCCTGTGGGGCTGGAGCAGAGAAAGGGAGAGGAGTGGCAGAGGGAGACAGATGGTAGGCTGTTGGAGGACTTTGTCTTCCTCTTGGAGTGCAATGGAGTGTGTCAGCACAGGTTCAGAATGCTCTGGCATGCTGCTTTTTTCTTTTCTTTTCTTTTCTTTTCTTCTTTTGAGACGGAGCTTCGCTCTTCTTACCCAGGCTGGAGTGCAATGGCGCGATCTCGGCTCACCGCAACCTCCGCCTCCCGGGCTCAGGCAATTCTCCTGCCTCAGCCTCCTGAGTAGCTGGGATTATAGGTGTGCGCCACCATGCCCAGCTAATTTTTCGTAGTTTTAGTAGAGACGGGGTTTCACCATGTTGACTAGGATGGTCTCGATCTCTTGACTTCGTGATCCACCCACCTCGGCCTCCCAAAGTGCTGGGATTACAGGCTTGAGCCACCCAGCTTTTAATAAATGCGTTTTAGATTTTTAAAGGATCAGAGGATCGGCCCGTCCACTGTGTTGAGACAGCACTAAGGAGACCTCAAGGGTCAAAGCAGAGAGATGGTGAGGAGGTAATTATCCAGGTGAGAGATGCCCGGGGCTCAGAGGAGCACTGTAACAATAGGTGTGATCGGAGTGGTTGTAGTTAGAATGTATTCTGAAAGAATATCAACAATGATTTTGGACAGATTTATACAGGATGTGAGAGTAGATAAGCAAATGCTTCTGTTTCATGGAAAATTATTATAAGCTGAAACACTGTATTTAAAAATTTTAAATAGTACATACTTTTGTATGCTCAAATATTCTTTCTATTGAATTGCACATGATTAATCTGCATATGAAGTAATGGAAAACTATGAAACTATTTTTCAAAAGATTGGGATGGTGAGTCTCGGGAAGCGAAATCTCTACAACTAAGTCCTGGATAATTGGGAGAGCTGCCTGCTGTGTCCATTTGCTCTGACCTTTGGGAAGATAACTCCATTGCAGATTCTGTCAATTTCACTCATTTCCATCAACCAATTTTCAGGTGGCATTTACTGACTTAATTAAGTGAGGTTCTGCTGGGGTTTGACCTTGGGATTTTTAAATTTGTGACTTCTTATTCTTCTGTGCTCTCTTTGCCAGCCTGTCTTGGAGGAGAAATTCATGTTACTGTCAAGAGAAAATTACTTCCAGTTCTTTTGTATGTCAAATTCCTGTCATTTCTGCAGGTGTGGCCCATTGTGACTCAGGATATGAGATGAAGTTTTGGATTTTTATTGTCACTTTCCTTTCTGTGAACTGTCTAAGTGCATACCTCCCCTCTCCTTTATCTCTTTATGCACCCGTGTCACTTTGGGTATTATTACTTAATTCCTTTTTTTTGCAGAATGTGAGCTGTTGTTCTCTCTTAGGATCTGCTTGTCAATAAAATAATTCTACAATAAAGCTTTTTAATCCATAAAGTTTTTGTTTAACATTCTCATAAGTGGTCGGATATTTAAAATGCCTATTTAAAATAAATAAATATTGATTGATTAGTAAGAGGCTGGGCCTCTTCTTAGGGAATCTCTGGAGAGTGTTAAACAAACTGATCAGCTAAGTGGGAAAAGGTTAATGTTCCCCTCAGACCTGAGTAAAATATAAGGTTATCTTTTTGTAGTCTCTCTCTATTTAACATTTTGCTTTTGATAAATGTGATGCATTATCTCCTTGGACAATCAAGAAAATCCTTCTCGAATATTTCAAGGAAGGATTGTTTTAGTCTGTTTTAATTACTTAATTCACTTCCATGTGATAAATGTTATAGGTATCAAGACGGAAAATAAAGCTATTCTCTTTCACCCCAGGCAAAGCCATCTCTTATCTCTGCATCTGGGTGTGGCACTACTCTCCCTCCCACAAAATGAGAGGAATCCAGATGACCTTCTCTGCCTATGGTACATCTGCAGCTTTGTCACTACCAAGTACTCTGAATATAGTGTTTATTGGCAATAAAGAACACACGGGGCCAACATGAGGAACCACACTGAGCCTTTCTGACATATCAGCTGCTTTTATATCACTCCTTGCTTAGAATAAGACATAGCCTCTTAATCCAAAGTAGTATATTTTTGAGAACCATTTGGCAACTTGTTAAACAGGACAAGTTATATCTTAGCTGGTACAACCCTCATAGAGAGAATCCAGGTTTGGGTCTACCTTAAGAGGCCGTGTACAGCATAGCAGAACTGGAATGTGAGTCAGGAGACGACAACTCTGCCACTAACTGGCAGTGTGACCTTGGGAAGGTGATGAACCACTGAAGAAGCACACTGTTTTATCAGCTAAAATGTTTCTAAGATACTACTACAGTCGACTATCCCTTAATGACAGGGGTACGTTCTGAGAAATATATCATCAGGTGATTGTGTCCTTGTGCAAACATCATAGAGTGTATTCACACAAACCTAGATGATATAGCCCACTACACGCCTGGGCTACATGGTGTAGCCTATTGCTCCTAGTCTTCAAACCTATACAGCATGTTACTGTGCTGAGTCCTGCAGGCAACTGGAACACCATGGCTACAATGTCGCTAGATGATAGGAATTTTCAGCTCCATTATAATCTTATAGGTCCACCAAATGCAGTTTGTCCTTGACTGAAACGTTGCTAGGCAATGCATGACTGTATGTGATTCTATATCTATTTGTGGCAAACTTATTAGATAAAGATAGTATTATAAAGGGAATACACTGGGCTAGGATCTTCTATGTCATTAACTTTTCCATCTTCCCTCACAGATTGAAAAGACTGCTCAGAGATTTGTGTGCCCTTTTCCCTGCCAAGACCCACAGACATGGCCAGGATGTTCTGTAACATATGCATTACGGTGCCACAGTAGCCAAACTCACTGTCTGTGCAAGAAACATATGGTACAAGAATAATAATTCTATATTTAGAAAAAGTAATTTCAGCTAAAGCCTTCAATTTCTTGACCTCCATATCCAAAAAGTCAGAAAAACGTTATGTTATATCCAGAAATGATTACATTCATCCAGAAAAAGTAAGCATAATAACAATTATGTCCTTATTAAAAACTCAAAGAATGTACATTTCTGAGTAAAGAACAGACAATGAAAACAAAGTTCAGTAATGCCAGGATATTGAGGAAGACAGCCCCTGGAGAAGGGTGGAGACTTTGTAATATGACTACAATTTTCCTAAATTAGATGGTGAAAGTATGAAGGAATATTGTTTCAAATTATGGCTTTTGAAGACTCTAGTTTCAGGGTGGGAAGATGCCAAATGTAGTCTTGGTTTTTATTTCTGTCTGAAAGACAAATCTCACTAGTGGTTCTTTTATGGACATGACAAGAGCAGTTATTTTTTTTCTTCCAAGTTTCATGCCCCTGAGCCAGTGTTATACTGCAGCTGGACTGCATTAATTTAATAGAGCCAATTGTGCTGATGTTTCCAGCTCCCAGTTCAATGAATCACATAGGTGACTTGAAATCAGCCAAGATAGGAGTATTTACACAATAGAAATTGGCCAACACTCAAACCAGACCTCCCCATCAGATCCCATTGCAAAAGATTTACCAATGCAGCACTGCCTGGATCCCGTAAACCCTGACATCTGTCTACCACAGCTCACTCTATCTTCCCACGCAGCCCCATCTTCTGAGTGATGCTGCATGCATAGTGAATGAGACGTTACAACTTTCTTTCAGACTCCCAGCCATGGCCCCATCCCCACTCCCCACCCACTTTAATAGTTCCCATATTGCAATTACGGTAAAAAGAATTGGATAAAGAAATTGGTTTTGGGTAGAAATTACAGATAGATAATAGTAATAGAGTGATTGAGTCTACTAATAGGTACATTAAAGGGCTCAGTAAATATAGATTGAACTGAATTGAATGGCTTTCCTCATCTGGTTTGGTCAATGCATATTTTTTTTCCAGGGTATGGGACATAGTCAACGTTGTCCAATACTATCAAATAGCTCCAACATTTCAAAGGCTTCAACTTATCTTCAGTCAAGTTACTTTACTGTACGTAATAAACATAAGGCAGAAAATGGCAGGTTTTATAATCTTATCACAAAAATGTTTCAGAGGAAGCATAGAAAAAATAAATTCTTTGCCAAAATCATACAGTGAGCCTATCTTAATTATAACTAAAAACTAACAGTTCTTAAATGTTTTACAAATAATCACCCTTTCAGTATAAGATTATAGAGTACAAAAACATGACAGCTGTGTAACCGCTACTGATACTTTGAACGTGCAGTAAATATATTATTCTCTTCTCAGTATATCGTCTTCAAACAAACAAATGCCATTTTGAGATAAAAGTGAACAAGATTAAAAACTCAAAGTTGAACATTGTTATGCATGTTGAAAACAGTGACTATCTGAAAACACATAATTGTAAGATAGTGTTAGGAATTCTCATTATGACACACACTTTCCTATAATTCCTTAAATTTGTAACTTTTATATTTGCTTTCCCATTTTATTTTCACAACATTCCTTGGTAGCAATGAGTAGTATTCTATTTAACATGTTACTACCATTTAACTAAAGCTTAGAGAGATGGTCCGTTGCTCAAAAATCACAGAAAGTTTAGTTAATTAACTTCTGATACAGCTTTTATTCTGTATTGTCATTGGATGGAAGGACAAAAATAAGTGATATGGACATTTTGTTTTAATATGATCATTATAATCTTAATCTTTATAACAATTACCTTAGATGTTTTAAAATGCAAATTATTGCTGTTATTATTTAACCACCGCTGGGTGCTTACTGTGTGGCAGACGTTGTGCTAGGCACTTTACCTACATAAACTCCTTTGACACTGATGGGGATATTATAATCACCCATTTTATGTACATGAACTGAAACTTTAAGATAATAAATAATTTTCTCAAGATCATGTAGCGATAGGTGGGGATCTGAAGCATAGTACTTGTTGAACATCCTGTGAGTTTCACGCGTGTGTTACTATTGCTTCACCTCCTGCTTGATGGTGGCCCTAGTCAATCTCCTTCACAGAGTTTTCTTCTCAAATTAGTTTAAATGCATTTTATGGCCGGGTGCAGTGGCTCAAGCCTGTAATCCCAGCACTTTGGGAGGCCAAGGCGGGTGGATCACGAGGTCAAGAGATCGAGGCCATCTTGGTCAACATGGTGAAACCCCGTCTCTACTAAAACTACAAAAAATTAGCTGGGCATGGTGGTGCGTGCCTGTAATCCCAGCTACTCAGGAGGCTGAGGCAGGAGAATTGCCTGAACCCAGGAGGCGGAGGTTGCGGTGAGCCGAGATCGCGCCATTGCACTCCAGCCTGGGTAACAAGAGCGAAACTCCGTCTCAAAAAAAAAATGCATTTTATTTTATGCATTTCAATATCCATAAGACAATTCATATGTCATCTTTAATCGTATCTCTTTCCTCATGGCTTCTCTCATTTAGATTTTCATTTAATATTTATCCAGTAAAAAAAGATGATGTTTATTTATTGTTAAGTGCTTTCGCTCTGAGGTCAGACTCTGCTGAGCCTAAATTCTAACCTTATTTGCTGGGATAAGTTGCTGATATTCTCCTTGTGTTAGTTCCTTGCTCTGGAAAATTGGAATAAAATGGTATTTCCTATTGATTTTTGTGTGATGATTAAATAAATGCATGCTTATTAGGTACTCAGAATAATGCTTCTTATATAGTGTTAGTTCTTATTAATGATTAATGTATGTATCACCTATATACAAATAATGTGAAATTACTCAGAAATTTTATTTAAGGAGTTAAACTCTGCTTTTAACAATTTATTCACCAACCCATGCTTCATAAGTGATTGTGAAAAGACCTAGCCTTCTAATTTGCTGTTAATTTGGAAGAAAATATTATATAGTGAAGAGTTTAAATTAGATTGAACATTAGTTTTTCAGTGAAAATTTAATAGCATCTCTATGAGCTTCCATTTTCTATTTTATTAAATTAGGCTATTAATATCTAGCTCACAGAATTGCCTGAAGGATGACTTTTCAACCTTTTATGAGTTAGAACATGAGAGAAAAATAGTCCTGTTTGAGTAGCTCACAGGATGAAGTGACAAGGCTGCCTCAACCTCAGGCCTTTGTGGCTCTCAATATGTTGACCATCCTGAAACCCATTCCCAGCAGCCTGTGGAGAAGCTCTGGTTCCTGGAAATTCACTGAGAGTCAATGGATGCTAGAGTGCCTGGCACACAAAGGACAGTATGTTAGTTCTACTTGGTTAGCTCAAAGTAATGAGGCTTGGCTGGGTGCAGTGGCTCACACCTGTAATCCCAGCACTTTGGCAGGCTGAGGTGGGCAGCTCACAAGGTCAGGAGTTCAAGAATAGCCTGGCCAATATGGTGAAACCCCGTTTCCACTAAAAATACAAAAATGAGCTGGGCGTGGTGGTGGGTGCCTATAGTCCCACCTACTTGGGAGGCTGAGGCAGGAGAATCGCTTGAACCTGGGAGATGGAGATTGTGGTGAGCTGAGATCTCATCACTGCTCTCCAGCTTGGGAGACACAGCTAGACTCTGTCTCAAAAAATAAAAAAAAAATCCCAAATTTTAATGAGACGTTACTGTATTTGGTGAAAACTCATGAATAACACAGAGCCTAAATGATATCTGAATGTATAATTTTTGTCACTGTGTTTCATTCTAGCTTCACTCTTTATCACACTCCTCATCATTCAGCTCTTACTTTCTGGGGGCTGGGAAATTTGGTTATAAAGTGTTGGAAATTTTGTCACAGATGTTAACAAAGCTAGAAGTGGAGTGCTGATTTTAGAAAAATAGCAGAAGCAAGCTGGGGGCAGTGGCTCATGCCTGTAATCCCAGCACTTTAGGAGGCTCAGGAGAGTGAATCATTTGAGGCCAGGAGTTCGAGACCAGCCTAACCAATATGGCAAAACCCCGTCTCTACTAAACATACAAAAATTAATCAGGCATGGTTGCACACACCTGGAGTCCCAGCTACTCAGGAGGCTGAGGCATAAGAATTGCTTGAACCCAGGAGTCAGAGGTCACAGTGCACAGTGAGCCAAGATTGCACCACTGCACTCCAGCCTGGGTGACAGAGTGAGACTGTCAACAGGAAAGAAAGAAGGAAAGCAGGAAAGGAAGGAAAGGAAGGAAGGAAGGGAGAGAGAGAGAAAGAAGAGGAAGGAAGGAAGGAAGAAAGGAAGGAAGGAAGGAAGGAAAGAAGAAAGGAAGGAAGGAAGGAAGGAAGGAAGGAAGGAAGGAAGGAAGGAAAACCAAGAAAGCTGTTTTGTTATCTTTCATCATTGCTTAGAAATGTCCCTCTTTGGCTGGTTCTTCTCTCATGCGTGGGCTCCATATGTTTTCTGGACATATTTACAGTGAAAATACCTTCAACCATGTTATTCTCCAAAACAAACTCCATTTGGTAGTAAGTCCAACGTACCGATCTCATCTCTGAATGTGATTAACAGCTTGGCCTTGCTCCAACAGGAAGCCTGCAGTGGAAAGAGACTGTGGTGGTCTTGTCCTCTGACTCATCCCAATTCTGCCATTTTCTCTCTTGGAGCCTTTACAGAGATTCTTAGGAGATGTCGCCCCTGAATCCCATAATTAAGAATGGAACTTTAATTTCCAGCTGACCACTTACAACTTCTCTCTCAGTCCCTGTGCATCTAATTTAATTTTGACCATTTCTGGCATCTGTCTTATGAGGTCTCTCTGCCCCTCCCTGTACCCCTTCTGCACAAACTCTGAAACAACACCTCCGTCCTTCTCAAACATGGCCCGTAGGTGTGTAGGAAACACATACTTAGTACTGTCATCAGGGGCAGGGCAGTTTCTTTCCAAAACATAACCCCAACTCTGCTGTAAGAACTCAGTACATGCAGCTTCTCACAACTGAGATTTCACAGGTAAAGTCATCAGTTCACTTTGTCCTTCAGATGCAGGGGCACATAGCAAGTTCTTTTGGTGGTCAGTTAAAGCCTCCTTGATAGTTTTGTATTGAATACACAGCTCTATTCCTTCAGGTGGCTGGAGGTGGGGAGGGAGGATGGACACAGAGCACCAATCTCTCCAAAGAACGCATCACCAATCTTCTACTATCCCAGCGACTTCCGTTTCACATGCTTTATACTTTCAGTGAGTGCATAAGTGTTACACAGTAGGTTTGGGAACCTCTTTTTGCGTGTTCTGCATGGTTGGGGTGACTTGTACCTTACTGGGAAATAGGAAACTGGTTTCTATAATCTTGAGTCCACTACTAAAACAAATCTGAATTATTGGTTATATTTTAAATAGTTGTTTGGATATGTGAATTCATGCAGGTGAAATATAACTGTCTCAAAATCAAGAAAACTTCCTATTTTAAAAATTATGGCTCGTACAGAAACTCTCCCAGGGCTGATACTGTAATTTCAGATAAATTTCTCAATAGATTAAATCACCAGCCAATAGAGTTTTAAATTATCTCACAGAACATAATTACATTGTAGATGATGTGAAATTGGAGATAACGCTTATAATTTTAGTATGTGAGACTGGAATTCAAGGCAACTCTGATAGGATATTAGAGGCAAGATAAAGAATTACTCCTGGTCATCTAATCCTGGGAGGTTTTTCAGGTTTCAACTGATTATACTGTAACCAGGACATCCTGGTGCCTTGGTTGCCCAGCAACCATTCTCCTCCTATTTTTTTTTTTCTCTCCTGCAGAGGTACAGAACACAATGTCAATTGGGATTGAAGTTGACAGATAAGAAAGTCAATTTTATCATATTGGCTGGGGCTTGTTTAGCATGGTCACATTCTGAGCTTTAATGTCAGACAAATCCAAATTCAAATACTGACCTTGAAGAAGATAATTAACCTCTCTGAGTTTGCTTTAAAACTGAATATTACATTTCAGTCACATGCCCAAGTCTTTTAAATGGAACTGCCCCGCTCACAGTCCACTGCTCTGGAAGACAGCACTTAGAATTTCTTGACCTGGAGACAGACATTCATCTTACAGAGGTCAGTTGGCCTGTGCTCCAATCAATTTTGCCAGGAATCCAATGGGATGTTCTGGAAAGCCTTCTGCTAAAGGAAGGAAGGATAGTTAGCCAATTTATGGATTCATTTTTGCATTCACAAAGTAGTTACAGTATACCTCTTACATGTTCTATAACTTATACCAGGCACTACGGAGGGATTCAACAGTGAAGGTGAACAGTATCACTGCCCTCATGACCATATAGAGTCTAATGGATGTGATAAATGGTACACAAATAAGCATGAAATGAACAAAATATTTACAGGCTGTGATTATTTCTATGAGAGAAACAAACAGAATGTGGTGGAGGTGGTTAGATGGAAGCTAATAAGAAGATAACTAAATTAGGTTAGAGAACTTTCTCTTAAAGAAGGGACATTTAAGCTGAAACTGTAAGGAGCCACCCAAGAAGAGGACTTAAGCTGGGAAAGAGAAAAGCAAGAAAAATGTCAGAAGACTGAGAATGGGGCCAGAAATAAGGCGGAGAGTGAGGCAGTAGAAGACTAGCTGGTGGGAAGCATCCCGGTAAGGCAGGGTCGGTGGCCGTGCTCAGGCAGCTGGATTGCATTCCGGGTGCTCTTCCTGAAAATTGGGATTGGAGCATACACAGAGGACTGACTCTCAGAAACAAAAGGAGAGTTGGAGAGGCATGTTGAGAGAAACACGAACACTCAAGGGGAGGCTCTGCAGCACCTGGGAGAGAAACTGCAAGAGAAGATGATCTCTGGTGCGTCAACAGATCTGATGACCTTCTAGTTCTGGCTTCAGTCTTTTTTTTTCCTTCACTGAAGCGCATTGTTGTTTTGCTCTCAGAATTACCTAAGTAACCCCAGCATAGTACTGTAGCAAGGATTAAATGAAATAATGCTGGGGCGGGGCCCAGATGGCTGACTAGAAGCAGGGGTAATCTAAGGCTCCCATCAAAAAGAACCATAACAGACTGGGCATGGTGTCTCATGCTTGTAATCTCAGCACTTTGAGAGGCCAAGGTGGGTGGATCACTTGAGGTCAGGAGTTCAAGACCAGCCTGGCCAACATGGTGAAACCCTGTCTCTACTCAAAATACAAAAATTATCTGGAGGTGGTGGCATGCACCTGTAGTCCCCGCTACTCGGGAGGCTGAGTCAGGAGAATGCTTGGACCTGGGAGGTGAAGGTGGCAGTGAGCCGAGATTGTACCACTGCACTCCAGCCTGGGTGACAGAACAAGACTTCATCTCAAAAAAAAAAAGGAGAAGAAAGAAAAGAACCATAGGAGCATGTGAATCCTGCACAGGCAACTAAGGCTTCCAGCTTCTGTCATCAGAACTGACTAGGTGGCTGGCGTGACCCACGAAGAAGAAGGAAGAGCAGTGTGATGTGGCGGTCCACCTGAGAGCCACATGGGGCAGGGGATCCCCCAACCCCAACCAAGGGAAGCAGTGAGTGAACGGGCTACCTATCCTGGGAAAATGTGTTTTTTCCATGAAACTATGCAACCCATCAGCAGATCCCACTTGGGATCTCACATCAGTGGGGCCCATAGAGCCCTGCAGATTCTCAACAGCCACTAAGTTAGAATCTGCTTAAGCCTGCCCAGCTCTCTGGAGGGAGAAGAGACAGCACCACAACTGCGACTGCCTGCTGTCTAAGCTATTTGAGCTCCTTAGGGGAAGGCAACAGCCAACACTGGGAATGATAGCTGCCTAAGCTCCCAGGACGGTAATGGGGAACGGTGGCAGCCATCTCTACAGTTCCAGGCTTCAAACAGAATAAAATACCTAGGAATACAGCTAACAAGGGATGTGAAGGACCTCTTCAAGGAGAACTACAAACCACTGCTCAAGGAAATAAGAGAGGACACAAATGAATGGAAAAATATTCCATGCTCATGGATAGGAAGATCAATATTATGAAAATGGCCATACTGCCCAAAATATTTTAGAGATTCAATGCTATTCCCATCAAACTACCATTGAAATTCTTCACAGAATTAGAAAAACTACTTTAAAGTCCATATGGAACAAAAAAAGAGCCTGTATAGCCAAGACAATCCTAAGCAAAAAGAACAAGCTGGAGGCGTCACTCTACCTGACTTCAAACTATACTACAAAGTATACTACAAGGCTACAGTAACCAAAACAGTATGGTACTGGTACCAAAACAGACATATAGATCAATGGAACAGATCAGAGACCTTAGAAATAGCACCACACATCTGCAATCATCTGATCTTTGACCAAACCTGACAAAAACAAACAATGGGGAAAGGATTCCCTATTTAATGATGCTGAGAAAACTGGATAGCCATATGCAGAAAACTGAAACTGGATCCTTTCTTACATGTTATACAAAAATTAACTAGAGATGGATTAAAGACAATGTAGCTGGGCGCGGTGGCTCACGCCTGTAATCCCGGCACTTTGGGAGGCCGAGGCAGGTGGATCACGAGGTCAAGAGACCGAGACCATCCTGGTCAACATGGTGAAACCTCGTCTCTACTAAAAATACAAAAAAATCAGCTGGGCATGGTGGCGGGTGCCTGTAATCCCAGCTACTCAGGAGGCTGAGGCAGGAGAATTGCCTGAACCCAGGAGGCAGAGGTTGCGGTGAGCCAAGATCGCGCCATTGCACTCCAGCCTGGGCAACAAGAGTGAAACTCCGTCTCAAAAAAAAAAAAAAAAAAAAGAAGACAATGTAAAACCAAAAACCATAAAAAGCAGAGAAGAAAACCTAGGCAATACCATTCAGGACATAGGCATGGGTGAAGACTTCATGATGTAAACACCACAAGCAATTGCAATAAAAGTCAAAGTTGACAAATGGGCTCTAATTATACTATAGAACTTCTGCACAGCAAAAGAAATTATCGCCAGAGTGAACAGGCAACCTACAAAATGAGAGAAAAATTTTGCAATCTACCCATCTGACAAATGTCTAATATCCAGAATTTATAAGAAACTTAAACAAATTTACAAGAAAAAAACAACCCCATCAAAAAGTGAGCAAAGGATGTGAACAGACACTTCTTAAAAAGAAGACTTTTTGCAGCCAACATATATACACTGTTGGTGGAAATGTAAATTAGTTCATCCATTATGGAAGACACTGTGATGATTCCTCAAGGATCTATAACCAGAAATACCATTTGACCCAGCAATCCCATTACTGGGTATATGCCCAAGGGAATATATATAATTCTACTATAAAGACATGTGCATACGTATGTTTATTCCGGCACTATTCACAATAGCAAAGACATTGAACTACCCCAAATGCCCATCAATGATAGACTCAATAAAGAAAATGTGGCACATACACACCATGGAATACTATGCAGCCATAAAAAGAAATAAGATCATGTCCTTTGCAGGGACATGAATGAAGCTGGAAGCCATCATCCTCAGCAAACTAACACAGGAACAAAAAAGTTCTCACTCATAAGTGGGAGTTGAACAATGAGAACACATGGACACAGGGAGGGGAAAAGCACACACCACATACACCGGGGCCAGTCTGGGGGTGGGGAGTGAGGGGAGGGAGAGTATAATAGCTGATGGATTCAGGGCTTAAAACCTAGATTACATGTTAATAGGTGCAGCAAAGCACCATGGTAAACATACACCTATGTAACAAACCATGTTCTGCACTTGTATACAGAACTGAAGGTAAAATAAAAGTAAAAATGAATAATGCCAATAAACCTCTAACCCAGCGATGGGCACATATTTGGCATTATAGTAGCTATTGTTATTCAATTTCTTATCATTATAAATTAATTATGATTTTTGTGTTTTGTATCTCTAATATCCTCATTTATCTGTTATGGGCATGTATCTAAAAGGGGCAATGACAATTACAGAGTGTCTGAAGTGGGACAAAGGTGACAAAGTAACTACAAGTATCCAGAGTGTTGCATTTTTTCCTAACCCTACTTTTTGTTCTTTGTCACCTTAGAGGACATAAAAAATGGAAATGTCTTTAAATTAGATCAAAAAAATTTTTATAGATATTAGTAGACTTCTTAATTAATACACACTAATTGATACATGCAAAAAGATAAAAAGTAGCACTTTCCCCAGTTGAAGGATACTATGTATCCATTTGACTAAGTTAAGCATAGGATTAAGTTTAAATACTTATCATCAGTTTTCTGCACTTAATTAGATATTGACCAATAATATAAATGAAGTTTTTTTGGGAAACTATTGCCCATACAATCCACTAAGGTTTTTCTCATTAATTATTTGTATGGGATCCATTGAACAGTATTTTTTATTTGGAATCAGCAGAATGATTCAAAGACCATCTGCGATGTTAAACCACTTATTTAACTTCTCCAGGTCCTATTTTCACATTTATGAGATGAATTACATATGATTGTTTTACTTTCTGTAAAATATTGCTATGAAAATCAAATGACAAAGCATAAAGTGGTTTATAAAAAATAATATATTTTGTCATTAAAACCAGCAAGAATTTTGTATTCATTTATTTTCACTATGAGTTATGTTTTTTTCCTTCTTTCTCTTTTATGTTTTATTCTCATAGACATATTTTAAAATTGTAATGTTTGTATTACTCCATAGTTTCCAGAACGTTTGTGATCAAGAAGAAGGAACATCTTCCCTCCTAGGGATTTGATCTCCTCCACAGAAGGACCTTTCATGGTGTGTAATCCCTTAAAAGCCCCTGTTTTTTCCCCTCTCCATACGTGGTGTTTGCAGTGCTCCTCTGTCACCTCCTGAATGGGACCCCTCGAGCGCAGTGAAGGTCTCTTATCTTTCACTGTATTCCAAACATCCAGAATAGGGCCTGACACATTTGTGTTTTGTTGTTATTGTTGCTGTCTTGTTATTGTCGTTGTTTATAAACAAACCAAAGGAAAACCAAGGTTTGGTGTTTTCTTTCACATCTGACAATGTGCCTTTCACCCTGGCTTGTGTTTCTTTGGTAGGAGTTTACCCTTCTTCCTCTCACTCTCATCACTTCAGTCTTAAAAATTCTGGCTCCATGTCTACTACATATACATGATAAATAAAGAGTTTCCATCACTGTTGACTATTATAAGTATCTGTGCAGTAAGTCGTTATTAAATAGAAATGCAAGCACAAGGAAATCTGAGCATCTTCTTTCTGCTCCAAATGCTTTTGTTAGTCTTTCTTGCTTCACTTAATTCATTTAAAAAAAAAATATTCTCTAAGTACCAAATCTTTGCCAAGTATTGGGCCATATAGCCAAAACTGAACAAAGCAGGCCCAGCTCCAGTTCTTATAGAACGTATAGAATATATAGAAAGCAGATATTTTACAATTAATTATCATCAAATAGCATATGTCTTATCACATGAAGTTCAGGGTACTATGGAGCATATATCAGCCATATATCAGAAGGGTCTAAACTAACCTAGGATCGAAGATGTCCCCACTGAAAATAACACTTAAGCTGAGATTTAGGGAATAAGAGTTCACATACTGAGAGGAGTAAGGAATGGAGGAGGAGCAGGGGAGGTGTGGAGGACTGATTCAGGGCAAGGAATTATTTGAGGATAGTTAATTGTGAAATATCTGCTTTATATTATATTCTATAAGTTCCACAGGAAATAGGACTGGGCCTACTTTGTTGAGTTTTGGCTATATAGCCCAATACTTGGCAAAGATTTGGTACTTGGAGAAGTTTAAATAATAATAATAATTCCTTGCCCTGATTCAGTCCTCCAAACCTCCCCTGCCCCTCCTTCATTGATTTTTCACATGAAAGCTCAACAGGATATAAGTTCATCTCTAAGTTCACTGACGTTGTTGGTAGAATTCCTCAAAGATATAGCACTAAGGGCCGTGGATGCTTGCTGGCTATCAGCTACTAAATGTCACTCTCACCTTCTAGAGGTCAACTCCTAGAGGTTGCCTCGCAATATTTTGCGACATGTACTTCCTACACGGTGTCACTTGATTCATTAAACAAGCAAGAGGAGTCTCTATTGTGAGTCAGCTGGCAAGACATAATGTAATCACCTTTGCCATTTGTTATTGTTTAGAAGCCAGTTACAGGCCCCACCCATACTCAATGAAGGGGCTTGTACAAGGCCGTGAGTACCAGGAACATACAAAGTAGGGGTCATTCGGGCCACCCCAGAGTGTGTCCATCACATCTTGTAGGCCGTGAGAAGTTATTGAAACTTCATTAAAATAAAGAGTTTTAAGTTGTTCAAACTTTATTAAATCAAGAGTTTTAATGTTTTATAAAGATGCAATGGAAGGAGGCTAGTTTAGGGGCAGTTTCAGCAGTAATTCAGGTGGCTTGTGTCAGAGTCTTGTCAGGATGACAGAGAGAAATGGACTGCTTCTAGAGACAGAAAAATATTGATAAGACTTCTATCAGATTAGATAAGGAGAGTGAGGAGGAACAAAAAAATTAAACGTGATTCCAAAGTTTCTAGACAAGGACGGAATGTGGGACCATTTACTGAACTGGGGACTAGTGAAGGGGAAGCATATTTGCAGAAAAGATCTTGACTTCCATTTAGTACACAGAGAATGCACAATACATTGGGGAGTTTCAAAGGGAGAGATTTAAGAGTGCAATCTGGGCTGTGAGAGAGATTTGGCAGTCTTATGTAAGTAGATTAAGGTCACGGCAGTAATGAAATCATCCGAAAGGGATATCTAGTGTGAGGGAAGCAGAAGATTCATGATGCGAGACGAAATGCAGCAATATCTCAAGGGAAAAACATGAACTAGGGAGAGAGAAACACAGGAAAGGGGAAGAACAAGATGTGTTATCATTTAAGACAAGTGAAGAAATTGCTTTGTAAAGCACAGAAGGCTGTTATGAGATCATGGAAGAGAATGATTCAAAAGTGTGCATTAGATTTCATGACAATGGGCCTGGCACAGTGGCTCATCCCTGTGATCCTGGCACTGGGGGGTCGAGGTGGGTGGATCACTTGAGGTCATGAGTTTGATACCAGCCTGGCCAACATGGCAAAGCCCCGTCTCTACTAAAAATACAAAAATTAGCCAGAAACCACTTGAACCCAGGAGGCGGAGGTTGCAGGGAGCTGAGATCACCACTGCACTCCAGCCTGGTCTACAGAGTAAGACTCTGTCTGAAAACGAAATAGATTTCATGACTATGTGGGCTATCTTCAGTGCTTGCTGGAGGCTGAAGCTAGATATTTACAATGAATTGTGGTGTGTGGACAAACACAGGCATCGAATTGAAGCCAAGGGTTCTAAGGAAATTTTGTTGTATATGTTGACTTGGAGGTAAGTTTACTGGAGCTGAAGAGAACATTCAGAAGAGAGATGGAGAGAGGAAAGAGGAGTGGAACAGTGGATCAAGGGAACTAAAGCCTGAGGGAAAATTGCAGTGTGCCTTAAGGGACTTATGTATTAACCAGAGTATGAGAAAAAAATGATATGACATAGAGAGTGTGGCTGGCTAAGGCTGGGGGATTCCCAGAATACTGAGTCCCAGGAGTCCTGTCTGTGGGTGCTCAGGCATCTCAGAGTTAGAAAGGCCTGGCCTGGACAGCTTCCTGTGGTGGTGAAGTGCCAACCAGGGAACTCCTGTGATATGCTATTTCTGTCCAAAAGAACCTATTTAAAATACCATAGGAATGTGCGAAGAACCAAAGTTGTTAGCTAGGAGTGAAAAGCATGGGAATATAAATTGAGCTCCCTTCATTCCTCAATTGGACTATAAATTCCTTAAGAGCAGAACTGCGGAGCCTCAGCACAGCACTGGGAACACAGCAGATGCACAATAAGTACATATAAAAATACAGTATAGTATTTTTATATGTACTTATATGTACATATAAAAATACTTTTATATGTACTTTTATATGCACAATAAGTACATATAAAAATATAGTAAAACAAGGTATGCTTGTTTTACTATACGTTGCTTTATTGTGCTTTGCAGGTTTTGTGGTGTTTACAGATTGAGGATTTGTGGCAACCCTGAAGTGAGCAAATCTCTTGGTGTCATTTTTCCAACAGCATGTGCTTACTTCCGGTCTCTGTGTCACATTTTGGTAATTCTCCCGACACTTCAAACTTTTTCATTATGATTATATCTGTTATGGTGATCTGTAATCAGTGATCTTTGATGTTGTTATCACGATTATTTTGGGGGGCCACAACTGTGCCTACGTAAGACAGGAAACTTAACTGATAAATGCTGTACGTGCTCTGACCTCTCCACTAACTGGCTATCCACCCATCTGTCTCCCTGTTCTTGAGCCTTCCTATTCTCTGAGACACAACAAGATTGAAATTAGGCTAATTCATAGCCCATCAACAGGCTTTAAAGGTTCAAGTGAAAGGAAAAATATCAAGTCTCTCACTTTAAGACAAAATCTAGAAAGAATTAACTTGAGTGAGGAAGGCATGTTGAAAACCAAGGTGAGCACAAAGCTAGACTTTCTGCACCAAATAGACAAATCGTAAATACAAAGGAGAAAAATGTTAAAGGAAATTAAAAGTGCTACTCCTGTGAACACACGAATGACAAGAAAGCAAAACAGTCTTAGTGTTGATATGGAGAAACATTGAGTGGTCTGGGTAGAAGATCAAACCAGCTAGAGCATTCTTTTGAGCCAAAGCCTAATCTAGAGCAAGGCCCTAACTCTCTTCAATTCTATGAAAGCTGAAAGAGGTTAGGAAGTTGTGGAAGAAAAGTTTGAAGCTAGCAGAGCTTGGTTCATGAGGTTTAAGGAAAGAAGCTGTCTCCATAACATGAAACTACAAGGTGAAGTAGGAAGTGCTGATGGAGAAGCTGCAGCAAGTTATTTGGAAGATCCACTAAGATAATTGATGAAGGTGGCTACCCTATACAATGTATTTTCAGTGTAGATTAAATAGCCTTCTATTGGAAGAAGATATCATCTAGGACTTTTATGTCTAGAGCAAAGTGAATGCCTTACTTCAAAGTTTCAAAGATCAGGCTAACTTTCTTGTTAGGGGTTAATGCACCTGGTGATTTTAAATTGTAGCCAAAGTTCATCTGCCACTCCGAAGATCCTGGGGCCTGAAGTAATCACGCTAAATCTATTCTGCCCATGCTCTATAGTGGAATGACAAAGCCTGGATGACAGCACATCTGTTTACAGCATGGTTTGTTAAATATTTTAAGACCACTGTTGAGAACTTCTGCTCAGAAATAAAAATTTCTTCCAAAATAGGACTGCTCATTGACAATGCACTTGGTCACCCAAGAGTTCTAGTGAAGATATACAAGGATATTAATGTTATTTCCATGCCTACTAACAGAATATCTTATCTCCAGCCTATGGATCATTGAATAATTGAGACTTTCAAGTCTCATTTAACAATACATTTTGTAAGGTTAGAGCTGCCATGGTGATTTCTCCGAAACATCTTGGCAAAATAAATTGAAAACCTCTGGAAAGGATTCCCCATTCTAGATGCCATTAAGAACACTTATGATTCATGGTAAGAAGTCAAAATACCAACATTAATAGGAGTTTGGAACAAGTTGATTTCAGCCTATATGCATGATTTTGAAGAGTTCAAGGTCAGTGGAGTTAGTAACTGCAGATGTGGGAGAAATAACAAGATAACTAGAAGTGGAACCAGAATCTCTGACTGAGTTGTAATCTCATGGTAAAACTCGAACAGATAAGGAGTTGCTTCTTATGAATGGGCAAGAAAAGGAGTTTCTTGAGATAGAATGTAGTCCTGGTGAAGATGCTGCGAACATCGTTGAAATGACAATGAAATATTTAGAATATTGCATAAGCTTAATTGATACAGCATCCAGATTTGAAAGGATTTACTCCAATTTTGAAATAAGTTCCCCTATGGGTAAAATGTTATCTAATAGCATCACATACTACAGAGAAATCTTTCATGAAACAAAGACTCAACTAATGAGGCAACTTCATTGTTATTTTAAGAAATTAGCACATCCACCCATTCCTCACCAACCACCACCCTGATCCATCAGCTTCAAAGCAATACTTTTACCAGCAAAAAGAGAACTCAGATGATTGTTAGCAGTTTTTAGCAATAAAGTATTTTTAGTTAAGGTATGTCCATTTTCTTCAGATTTAATGTTATTGTGCACTAAATAGACTACAGTATGGTGTAGACATAACTTCTATGTGCACCGGGAAACAACAAAAAAATTGTGCCATTTGCTTTGTTGCAATATTAGCTTTATTGGGGTGGTCTAGAACTGAACCTACAATATTTCTGAAGTTGCCTGTATGTATGCCATGAAATAATGAATGACCTAGATACTAAAGAATAAAGCAAGAAATTCACTACGAAATTAATTAAATTCACTCAAAAATCTTAAGTAACTATTGTTTAAAATATTCTCATGAAGCTGGGACAAAAGATGCTATGAAAATGATAACTATTATTGTTATAAAGTCTACCGGCCTCTTCCATGAGCTCATTATCCAGTCTCTTCCTCTTAATGCCTTAAATTTCTTTATTAAAATATTTATTTTTCAATGTTATTTTAAACTTATTTATAATAAGCAAAATGTGAGAGTTTATCATTGTTTGCAGAAAGAAAGAAGTGTCTGTAAACCATGCTTCCAACATTAACTCTTTGACCTTGTGAGAAGGGAATTCTCATGACTAATTAGTATGCACATCATCTGGAGGAGGCAAATAAAATTGCGCAGGCTGCTGTAGCAGATTGCTGTGCATAAAGGCCATTAGCTTCCAGGAAAGGATGGATTTTTCCAGTGCACCCAGGTAAAAAATATTTTTCAAACCTTGGTAACTTCATCCTTTTTTTCGACCTAGAGCCCATTTACCACAAAATGTGTCAGTCCCGACCTACCTTCCCTCTCCAGAGTTAATTGGGTATTCATAAGTGTTATTAAATTGATTGAATATATTGATGTTTTTCAAATTTCTCAATTACATACTTTAATACATATGATTTAAAATTAAACTGAATTCTCTTTTTACTCATTTCCAGAGCAACCCAAGCTAACCAAAACAAATACAGGATAATAGTAATTGAATGAGAGAAAAATCCATATCTCTCCACTTATCTAGTAGTAAACATCAGTATCACCATTGTGTAAATGTTTATACCTTCCTCCATTTTATCTGTTATGTTTCATATTTTGCATTTCTTAATTAATTTTTAATTTTTAAAAATTTTCATCATCTATTTTTTACTATAACTTATACAGTAAAATTATTTTGATTTTTTATAACCACGTATGTTGATACGTAACACATATACATGATACATATATTAGAAGTTTATTTTATCAACCTTTATTTCTTGATATAGTCCTTGTGTTCTACTTTTCATAATGTCACAACATTCTCATCTAAATCCTGCACATATTTCTGACTAATCCCTCGGGATAAGAAACTGGAACTTAATAGCCAAGATTTTATACATTATCAGGCATGTGATATCATTGCTAGGTTGTCCTCCAAAAATTTGGTAATAATATACGCTCCCACCAACACTGCATGAAATCACACCCTGAAGCTAAACCAAGAAGATGTCATGTAACACACAAAGGTTAGCTGAGTTGGAATTACATGCTAATTATGATGAAAGATAATTTCTCAGAATTGCCTTAGAAAATAGTGTTCTGTGCTTGGAAAAGGGGAAGACAGTGGCAGGAGTTTAACTTCTGACTTCGTTTGGAGGAGGTTTGATTACAATGCACTTGACTCAGAAACATAAATTGCCACAAAAGATCTTCAGCTGGGCATTAAGCTGCAGAGCACAGGCAGGAAACGACAGAGCACATCAGGCTTTTGTTTATTTAACCCAGTCAGTGAGATGTACTTAGCAGCTATTATCTGCTCAGTGCTCTTCTAGGCATGAAAGGAAGGGGGAAAAACGTAGGTATGTTTCTTATTCTCAAGAATTTTATTAAATGAAGAGAACAGAGACATGTAGCAACCACACAAGGAAATATTTGAAAAGTCACAATTGAGTTGTATGAATCAGTATAAGTTATAGTAGTCTGGGGAGAAAAGAAAACTTGAGCTTCCTTAATAAGGAATTTATGAGAAAAAAATGTATAGTTTCAACATGATATTGAAGAATATAGAGGATTAGAACAGGGAAAAATAGTACAATCTAAACAATCGGAAAATGAAAGTGAGCATGGCACAACTAATTTTCACTCAAGCCACTGGACAGGAAGGGAAAGACTATACTGGAAAAGTGCAGAAGGTAATGTGATTCTAGGATAAGAAATAATTTATAAATTCAAGTAAGTCAATTGAAAGTTTCTATTCAGGGAAATAAAATGAAAAAGTCATGATTCATCTGTTCATGCAGGCATGCATAACTAATATATATTGAAAACCTACTATGAACTAACTAAACATTAGGATAAGAGAGTTATCTTTTTTAAAGGTTTATACTCAGAAAGCCCATGTTTAGTCAAAATTATGCACTGAAATATTAACTTGTTGGGCTTTCATTTGTGTGTTTTTGCTGCTGAAAACAAATTAGAGAATGAGAGCTATGGGAAAGCTCCTTTTACATTAAAGGTCATTCTCTTAGCTTATTTGTGCTGCTACATCAAAATACTTTGGGTAATTTATTAAAAAACAAACAAACAAACAAAAAAAACCAGAAATGTGTCTTCTCACAGTTATGGAGGCTGAGAAGTCCAAGAAGGAATTAGTGGATTCAGTGTCTGGCAAGGGCTCCTCTACCAGCTTCAAAGATGGTGCCTCTTGCTGTATCCTCTCAAGGTGAAAGGGGCAAAAAAGGGACAAACACACTCCCTTCGACTACTTTTATAAAAGTACTAATCAATTCATGAGGGCAAAGCCCCAGTTATTAAATCACTTCACCCAAAGCCCCACCTCTTCACACCATCACTTTGGGGTCTAAATTCCAACATATGAATTTTTGAGGAGCGTGTACATTCAGACCACAACACTCACAATGGGAGAAACAGTAATTTCTCTGTGGGGTAGGATTGGAACCCCTTCTAGACTCTGTCTTTTGACACCAGCCTGTCATTTCCTCTATTAATTCATGTTCGGACCTTCTCTCAGGAGGATCTATCCCATCTGAGAAGACTTGAAGTTGTCCAGTATGCTGGTTACTAAGTGGGTGCATAGGTCTAATTCTGAAGATGTAACGTATTTACAGGCGCTTTTGGCCACACATCTAAAACTACCTCTCCAATCAGCTTTATCAGTAATACTTACTGATCTCTCTTCTGTGGGTAATGATGAGGTTCCTGATGTCTGGATGGAGACTTGGTCCATGGGACTTCTGGTATTGCAGATCTGTGTCCACCTCCCTTGCAGCACCCTGGTGGATTAGCAAAACCTGGAAGAATGGGATGACTGTGGGGTGCATCTCACTAGCCTCAACACTCAGCTCAGTGCTCCCAGCTTCACTAGCATCCAGTAGCTAGCGCTTCCTGCAAAGATGCTGAGTTCCTTGATTTAACTGGAACGACCACACATGTGAGTTTCCCTGAAACAGCCCAGATTTACTTTGTTATTAGGACATAATTTTGCTTGCAGCCTGTTATACTCTTATGAGGCTTCTATTTTGGTTGATAAGTTATGTAGTTGCCCTTAAAATTTTCAAGAGACAGGGTGGAGCTTTGCAATGGATTCAAGTATCGAACAGTGTGGGCAGAACCAAATGAATTAGAATTACCCCTCAATCACACCTCAAGTAAACGGAAGTGCCTCAAATGCAACCCAAGAATGACTTTTTTCAGGGGATAGAGGTCAGATCTAATTTTCCTTCACTGGCTTCTAAATCTTCACCTTCCTAGAGGTCATGCTTCAGATTCTTCCAAAATATCACAGACAGATTTCTCACCCTGACCTACAAGTTCGATAAAACCAGAGAATACCTAGGGATGTTTTATTCAATAAATGTCATGCAGCTCCTTTATCACAGAATGTCTTCTACCACTGATCCCCTTGTTCACTTTCCTTTGGCCACCCTGGCCTTCTCAATGTTCCTTGACTTGTCAGTCAGGCCCCTACCTGAGGGGCTTTTGACTTTGATGTTTCCTCTTCCTGGAATGCTTTTCTCTCAGATACATGCATATCTTACTCCCTCACTTCATGTAGTTCTCTGCTGAAACGTCACCTTATCACTGAGCCCTTCCACGGCAACTCTTTAGGAAAAAGGAAACAGCCACCATGCTGCTCCTCTCCCTCCTCGGCACTACCTGGTCCCTTACTGTGCTTTACTTTTTCCCACAGCTCTTAATAATTATTGGCATATGATCTATTTACTTACATACTTGATTAACTCTTTTCTCTCGCTATAAAATAAGCTCCAAGAGGAAAGGGACTTATTTTCCTGGCTGTATCTCCAGCTCCTTTAATAGTGCTTAGCACATAGCTGACAAGCAATAAATATGTACTTAGTTTAAAAAGATGGGTAATAGTCATGGAAATGCATTCACTGACTAGGAAGGCAAATATTTAGGCCACCAGAGAGCTATTGGTCTTACTTATAAGGATATCATACATAGGGAGGGGAACAGCACACACTGGGGCCTGTCTGAGGGAGGGATAGCATCAGGAGAAATACCTAATGTAAATCTCATGTTGATGGGTGCAGCAAACCACCATGGCACATGTATACCTATGTAAAAAACCTGCACGTTCTGCTCATGTACCCCAGAACTTAAAGTATAATAATAAAAAAAAAAAACACCATACCTTGTGTCTTTCTTGTTTAAGCCTCAGTTTTTTTTTAAACTTTCTAACACCTTGAAAATATTATTTCATGGTGTTAGGAATTATACTTTTGTTTACCTTACCTTTGGTAATCCTATCTATTCACATGTGCTTTTTGTAAATGTTATCTTTCTAAATGAAGAAAAAAATCAAATATTCAATGTCAGTGCTTTTTGCAAGATTTTATAGGCACCAGCAATTATTTTTTCATATCTTGAATAAATACTAGGATGCTTTAAAAGCTTCTGGAGAAAGCTGACTACTTAATTGTCAGTTCTCCAAATACAACAACAAAAAAGAAATTCATGGCAATTTCAAGTCATGTCACAGTGCGTTGGGACATCTTCATTGAACCCAATCATTGAGTTTAGCCCAGGCTACAGAGGCCCACATAATTTGATCCTAATTAGCACATACTGGACATGATAGAGAATTTCCTAAAGCCCACTCCTAACTTCCAAGATTTAAGACTTTTTAATGGAGAAAACCAATTGTCTTAACACAAAGCATTGTCAGCCTGTAGCCTACAGGTCTTTGCAATATTTTAAAGACAGAGTGTTTAAGTTTTTCTTTTTGTCCCTAGAGAAGGTTGTGTGAGTCAAATCATCTTTGACTTGCTTGCTGAATAAATCTGGTAACACAGGCAATATATCTTCCCGATTCAAATGGCCTTGCTTGTTGAAATGTAACAGCAATGGGCCTTGAGAATGAAGGATATTTTGGATTCCAGAGGCATACTGCCTGGTTACTCATGAACATTAAAGACATTGTGCAGGCATTTACGCCCTAATTAGTCTTTTATGGCAAGCTATCAACTGTGCATCACGGATTACTAATGAGAGAAGAAAAGCCTATTCTACTGATGTAGCTTAAGTAAGTAGTTTACAGTTCCGTTCTGGTAAAAATGCCATCTCTGCCATTTATAAGCACTATTTTACCCTTCATTTTCATATTTTCTAGCAAAAGTTTAATATTTTATGATTTTAGAAAAACAAACACAGGAAGCAAAACTTTGTCACTACTAGATCAGAGACACCTATGTCAAATAAGATGTAGCAATCAATGTCTCACCTTAGAAAACAATTTTTAAACTGACATAACTATAATCACATATATTTTTAGAAATTTTGTGTAAATGAGGCTTCTGAAAGACAGTTTGGTAAGAAATCTCCCTCAGTGTTTCCAGGCGTGGCAGCCATCAAAATGTGCTGCTCAGATCCCCTACAGGAAGCATACTTGATTGGTGGCCACCGCTGCTGTCTCTCTACGTTGGCCATTGTGGCTGCTCCTAACCAATGACGAAGTATACAGCTAGTGCTCGACTTACGGCCACGACTGGTTCCGACAGACCGGTCGTAACACGATTTGGTCGTAAGTTGAGTAGGCTATATGTACAGTACTGTGAAATGATGTTATAAAAATCTTTAAGTCATATTTTATCATAATTTTCTTTCATTATTGTTATATATCATAATTTTCTTTGTTCATTTTATGCCATTTGTATCATCTCTACACCATTTTGTTTCTTATTTTTACATTCGTCAGGTTTAAGTAAAACACTGCATTACCAGTACAACTGGTTTAATATTTGCAAAACATACAGAATTACAAAATACAGGTGTAAAAAATACCATGGGAAACATTTTCCCAATTGCAAAACATATCAAAATATATAAACATGTATGAAACATTTTATTGGCCGCTGGTGCTTGGCTGCGGATCGTTGATGTCGTCATCTGAGGCAGCAGTTAGGGTTGCCGGAGTTGGTATTTTCATAAACATGGTGAGCCTTGTCTGAATTGTATGTTTCTTTTTTTCTTCATAAATTTCACGATACGGAAGAAACAAATCGTGCGCCATCCATTCAATCCTTGCAAATCGTTCGATGTTTGGGTCCATTGCTTCGAAATGTATAAGAAGTTTATTGGGAGGGGTTTGATAAAAAATATCCAAGACACAAAACACAAATTGTTGTACCGAGTCTGGGATAACAATTGAAATGGTGCACGCAGAGATGGTAGTGCTGCCGGAACCTGGTCCACACTGTCGTACGCCCAGCTGGGCAGCATTTGCAATGCCAGACGTGGACCAGTCATGGCTAGCAATTGTGGTCGTAAAGTCGAATGGTCGTAAGCTGCATAGGTCGTAAGTCGATCAATACCTGTAGTAGGATTTGTTAGGCAGACCCATTTTAGTAAAACATGAGACTCTTCCAATGGGCATCTTTGCTTCGAAGGCTCCCCATTGGCCTGGTTAAATATCCTCTGGGCCTACACTGCAGTCACCATTCTTTCTACCCAATACTCCTTCCTTCCCTCTCTCCTTCCACAGAAATCAGACCCATACCACAATTTGAAGGCTCTCTGTGCTTTCTCTTGCTCCTTTCCCCAATAAATCTCTTATATACTTAATTCCATCGGTCAGCCTAAATGAACGTGTCATCCAATTTTCACAGCCTTCTCACTAGAAGTTTTTTGTTCATTCAGAAAGTGTTTATTAAGCATCCACCTGTGCCAGGCAGTGTCCTATTCACTGGAGATACAGATGTTGCACTAACAGAGAACATGTACATTAGATATACGTTTTATGCCACTGAGGAAATATACATTAAATTAATAATTATGAATATAATGAAAAAAGAGTCCTTTGGAAACACGATTTGGGTGACCAAATAAATTCTAAAATTTGAAGATGTTCACCCACACTAAGAGAGTTTTAAGCACAGACTTGAAAGAAGTGTGGGCATTAGCTATGTAAGCTGAAAAACAAAGAAAAGAGCTTGCTAAGCAAATTCCGAGGAAATAAAACTAATGGTTTGTTCTGGCAGCTTATGGAAGTCCAGTGTGAATTGAAAGTACCCACAGTAAATTCAACATTATGAACAATTCCTGAAGAATGTATATAGGAAGTGCTCCCTGGATTCACTTCTTTTCCTTCTTTTCCTCAGGTAAAGTATTTGGGATAAGTATGTTATTTTAACATCTCCTCAACCCATTTCATTTCTAGCTGCACACCCCATAAATGTACTATATCAGATCCCTGTACTTACAACACAGAAGAGTCTTTTTAATTGTACAGAATATTGTAAAGAATATTGACTAATTGTACAGAATATTGACTAATGGTGTTATATCAAATAAGCTAGCATCTCTTGTGTTTTCCAGCAACTATTTTCCTTAAGTATAAGCTTTGCACTTTATTTCTAGAATCTTCTTCATCCTTGTCGTGTGATTGACTACAAAGATGTTTCTGACTTAAACCAAGCATGAATCTGAAACATTCTTAAGTACATTCCCCTATTTTAAGCTGTTAAACCCCCTCTTGTCACTTACCAGGCTACTACTATTTTTATAACAAACATTTGAAGATGGGAATTTTTTTGTTTACAGTGATATATGCAGTACGCTTTTCTTTACCCTGTGAAAGAATGCTTCCCATTACTCTAGAAAAAAAATATTGATCTTGAAGCTAGAAATTGTCTTTCAAATCTATGGTTCTACTTCTTATGACTATATGGATTCAGGTACACCAATTTATGTATTACACATTTATTATTTGTTATATATCATGCATTTCAATAACTATTAGCAATACAAGTTGTTAAAAGCAATATTCCTTTTTTATCAAAAAACTCAGTCTGCTAAACCACTTTGCCTCATTTCCTCATTCAAACAGGGTTATAACGGCATATTCAATCCAGGTTATTGGCATATTTAACAACTATTTAATAAACATCACTACATGTTTAACTTTAATAACTCATTTAGGAAATCATCTGACATTGGTAGAGACTGAATAAATATTTGTTTGTGAATCTGATGTGCATACCCTTTAATATGCTAATTACATGGAAAATGGTATTTAAATTGATGATAAAGCAATCTTCTCAGGCTTAGTTTCCGCCAAAATAAGTTTTCTTTTGAAGCCTGAGCTCCAAATGAAGTAGTCAACTGTCTTGGTGGATGGCCCATATAAGAGGACTAGCTGTAAAATTCAGGTCTAACATGAAGACTTTAAGGTCATGTTTACTTAATTTGTCTATTTTCATTACTTCTATTAGCAAGAATTTTCTAAAGGTCTTCTCAACTTCTGATATCTATTGGTGAAAAGGAAAAGACTATACAGAAAAAGAGCAATAATATTTATTAAATACTTCCTATATGCCAGCCTCCAGGCAGAACACTTTACATTATCTATCTGTCTATCTATCTATCATCTATCTATCTATCTATCTATCTATCTATCTATCTATCTATCTATTTATCTGCATACATACACATACACAAACCACACACATTCACATGCCGCACATGTAAAAAATAACCTAAAAAAGATTTGGGGAATTAACAAAAGGGTTTTTTCATTTGCATTATACAGATACTTGCCTCAGGTTGACTTTAACTTCTGTTTAGAAAAGACTTTTGAGTATATTCAATTCAGTGTTATTTAAGATAGTACCTAAATGCATTCCCTTAAAAGCACTAGTTCGCATATGTTTTACAAAGCATAATGATAATCTGTCATCTTAACCTGCCTTTTCTATCATTAATTATAATGCAGCTATTAGATTAACAATGATGTTGCTAAATAAGGTATGCTAATTGTACATCTAGGATTAAAGGTTAAGAAAAATTATATCTTTGTTCAAGAAAATTATTGAGGGATAAATATAGTGTAATGATATCTGACAATACCTTTCAGAGAACATCAAAGGAGCTGTTTTTAAATAGAAACAAGGCATTAAGGACATATTACCAAAAAATTCAGCATATTATAAAATGTAAATAAAGTGTAAAATAACATTATAAAATACATAGAATTTTGAATGATAAAATGAATTAAGATGGGATTTCAAGAGATCATTTAGTTTAGAATTCTGGCCATATTTCAATTTTAAAGTCCATAAATTATGGAAAAAATTTAAATACTTAAAATACATCAGATAGATACAAAGGTAACTGCAGCATGAAGCAATATCACTTTAAGCAGTCTCTCTTGTTTAGATTTCCTTTACTCTTAGTCCATGTTCTGCTGCTGTAATAGAATACCACAGACTGGGTAATTTATAAAGAACAGAAGTTTATTTGGCTCATGGTTCTGTAGGCTGAGAAGTCCAAGAGCACGGCGCCAGATCATCCCATGATGAACAGTATCACATGGCAAGACAGCAAAGGGAAGCCAAAAGTATCCCTTGGCCAGCAAACTACCCCCACAATATCTAACAATTAATTCTTTCATGAGGGCAGAGCTCTCATGACCTAATCACATCTTAAGGGCTCCATCTCCCCAAACCGTGACACTGGTCTTTAAATTTCAACATGAGTTTTAAAGGGGACATTCAAACTATCACAAACATACAAACTGAAAACATTTGTTTGGATAATTGCTATCACTATGTCCAAATGTTTGCAAAATATCACCAACTTGGATCTAAATCAGGAGTCAGTAGGCAAACTATCTAAAAGGCCAGTTAATAGGTTTTCCTTGCCAAAAGATTTCTGTCACAACTACTCAATTCTGCTCTTGTAGAGAAAAAGCAGTCTTAGACAATATGCAAGCAAATGGGTGTGGTTGTGATCCAATAAAAGTTTGATTAAAAAAATAAAGTGGCCAGCTACATTTGGCCCCGGTAATATTTTCTTGACTATTGGTCTAAATAGCAGAGTATATATTAAATACGTACAGTGAATTATTTAGTGTTATTCTTCCTTTCTCAGTAGAAATTCATGCGTTTGAGGTACATTTAAGTCTGAGGCGTTTTAAACAACTTTTTTTAAGTTGGATGTCCTTGTTTTTATCTACAGTCCTTAAAATTAGGCAAACATTTATTTGTCATTTACTCAAAGCTGGCTACCATGCTAGGTGCTGGTGTATCTCAGCAAACAACAGTCAAAGACTGTTATATCCCAGTGGAGGAGAGATGAACAGTAAAAGTAAACATCATATTAGAAAATTGTATAGTATGTTAGATGATGATACATGCTTTGGAAACAGAATCAAAGTAGAAGAGGGTAAAGAGGATAAGAGGGGGGTGGACGATGGATGGCAATGTGCTTTATGAAATCAGTCTGTCAGGGTAGGCTTTGTTGTGAAGGTGAAAGCTGACTGGAAGGAGATGGGGGAGTTAGCCAGGCACATATCTTGGAAGGGCATCCAGGTGGAGGAAAGGCTGGATCCATGACCTGTGCTTATGTGAGCTGTGAACAGATAGGGAGAAAATGTGACTGGAGAGCAGTGAGAGGTAAGCAAGGACAGAGGATAGTAGAAGGATTAGGTCAGAGAGACAAGAGGTGGGAGCCAGTCCTTGAGAGCCATCGTAAAGACTTCATTTTTGCTTCAAAAGACATAAGGGACTCCCGCAAGATTTTAGGCAGAAGGGTGACTTTAGTTGGTTTATATCATCAGAGAGACTGCTTCCCTTTCATGGCATTAGACCCTAAAACAGAAATTAAATATGGTGGGAGCTCCAAGTGATTGTGGCCAGTGCTGTCACTAGAGGTGGAGAAACTAGGTTTCATAACACATTCAGGGTACCTGGATTCTACTCTTTATATTGAAGAAATCCATACTATTTTTTTTTCCAGAAATAGAACTGTGCATTTCCCAGAGACTCTGGAAAGGAACTCTCTACCTCTTCATGGGATTATGCTTTTGTTGCAAGAAAATAAAATGTTTTCTCTTTATGTCTTCATGGTAGACCTAAGTGTGAGAAAAAGTTTGCCAGTGATTTACCACACTGCAGCCCGTGTACCCCAAGACACACATTTTTAAAACATGCACAAAGATATCTTTGTGAAATGTATTCAGTAGTGGATTCCAGTATTCACAGCCTTCATTTACACAGTTCACTTTATTTAATATGTACTTACTGGTAATACTAAGTAATCAGAGTTCATATCCTTGGGAAAATTCTCCCCTGAAGGCCAATTCATTCGTAATAAAAACCACATTTTGAGCAGTGAGAGAATACAGCTGGTTGCACTAGTAAGCCATTTTCATTTTTTATAGCACACTTCAGCTTTCCAAGTATTACATTATTTGTATGGGAGAAATGTTTTCTGAATTCAAGCTTAATGAAACATGAAGTCAATGATATATGCAAACATCTATTTATTCCTCTGCTGTCTGGGAAGTTTTGATCAAGAAAACACTTCTGCTCATTAGCAAATTGATCAGATGCAGTGCTATTAACATTTCTCTGATCAAATGAAGCTCTCGCAGATGAAAGAAGAATTGCAACACTAATAGATTGGAAGTACTCAACCAGGGAGATGTCACCCCCAAAGTGAAGCACTCTAAGATACAAAATAAAATGACTTAAAGCACATCTGATTTACATGGCCATTGTTAACTTTCACACTACTTGGGCAGACTTTAAACCTGATTATCGATAAACAGTCATGTGATGCTGATATAAGAACCTTCATTTTATAGCAGTGTAATTCCTCTAAGACACATGTCCTTCACGTTTTATAGAAAACCTACAATTTAATTATTTTTGTTTACCCCTCAGTAAATATACCCAGGGGACAGAACTAAATTGATTCCATATGCAGATTCTTCAAAAACAAATTTTGTTAAAGCTTTGTTTTTGTTAGACATTTAAGCAAAACTGTGTTAAGACACAAGCAATTCGGACCTTTTCCCCAGTCTTCTCTCCTCCATATTTGTCTACATCCTATCATTTTCTGCTTAATCTTTGCTCATTACTATATTGGATAATATCAACAATAAAGCATTTTAAAAGTTTATTGCTGATTTGACTAAGAACAAAGCTGTACTTCACTGTGTGATTTTAGAATGCTATTCACTAAATTTAGCAAAAAGCTTCAGAGAATTATTAGGATCCTTTTAAAGTAGTTTTTTTTTTTTTTCTGTTTTTAGTAACATGTACCATCAAACACACACATTTTTGTGTGCTACATAGCAGATCACTCAGATGAGTGCTCAAGATGGTTCGTTCGTTGTGGCCGGCCTCCTCTGTCCCTGCTCATGTGCGCAGCCAAATGCTCATTGTCCTCACTCTGCATGTGTATTACGTGGACTCCCAGAAGGAAATAGACGACACCTTCAAGTTAGCTAAGGAGCAAGTGGATAATAAGGTCTATTTAAAAGATGTGGGTGTGACTTAGGAAAAGCAACAGGGATGCACCAGCCTAGGGATCCCAAGAGTGGAACTATTGCTATTCTCACTCTTTAAGGTCAAAAATAGGGGGACCTTACTGAAATCCACAGAGAGAGAGAGAGAGCTGTATGGGGAAGGAAGATCTCTTCATGGGAATTGTGTACTTTGGTTGAGGAATGCAACCCACCTGTGACAACCTTTAAGAGAGGGAGCCAATGAAATAAATACCACAATTTCATGCTCCATTATCCCTCTGATCTCTTCTCCGTTTCCCTCATTTGTTGAATCCAACCAAAAGTCAGAAGACAAAGCAGCCTTTTGATGCACTCCTCACAGGTCAAGCTCCCGGGACACAAAACAACATTGAGAGGATAGGGAAAGGACCTAAAAAGGCAAGGGGAACTGGGCACCATGATGCATACCAGTAATCCCAGCACTTTGAGAGGGCAAGGTGGCAGGATCATTAGAGACAAGAAGTTTGAGACCAGCCTGGGCAACATAGCAAGACCCTATCTCTGTCAAAAAATTTAAAACTTAGCTGGGCATGGTGGTACATGCCTGTAGTCCTAGCTCCTAGGGACTGGAGGATCACTCGAGTACAGGAGTCTGAGGCTTGCAGTGAGCTATGATTGCACCACTGCACCCCGGTGTGTATGACAGAGCGAGACCCTGTCTCTAATTAAAATAAATGGGATATAAATGGAGGGTTTTCAGTACATATTTCAAATAAAGTTCATGGCTCACTTGGATAGTGGGCAGAAATATTCAGGTAAGCTAAATGATCCACTGAGTGTGATTAGAAGGGGTTCTTACTGAAATTCTTACGGTCGCTAAATCTGCTTGTGTTCCCTTAAAGGCCTCTTGAGGATTATGTAATCAATTTCAGTCATCAGCCCTTTCAATGTTTCTGTGATAAGCATGCTCTTGCTAATGTATTTTTTTTATTTTTATTTTAAGTGGCTAGTTGGCACCTAGCCTTAAGTTAGTGGAACTGTTTAGGTTCAAAACATGAGCTTGAAGGAAATCAATTTACATAAGGATGCTTTAGATGACTATTGGCACTATTCGAACTTTACCCTCTTCAACAAAAGAATAGACTTCACAATGTCAGTAAGTTTTTAAATCACTTAGAGGATTTTTTTTATTCTTTTTGTAAAAATCCCTAGTTCACATGCCCTAAAAATTAAGCTGTTCAAGGAAGGCTCTGATAATGTCAAGCAGTTCTATAGATCACCGGAGATGAGCCAACTCTCTGTACCAAATATCTATGGGGTATAATTCTAGGCCACATACTTTTCTAGGCAAAGAGGTACCCATTGTTCTAAGAAATCAAATTCTGTGCCACGAGTTGCAAACACTTGAGTTATAGGCAGGTGTTTGGCTAGATGGCACATGCTTTTGTTTTTAATTAAATTAATATTGTCAGATGTTTAAGTGCTCTCTACTTCAATGTAGTATGTTACGTGGTAGCATCTTCTGGAATTTGAGTTTATGATCCCTGGTCTATTCTCAGAAGACAAAGCTCTAATCTTGTGTACAAATAGAGAAAAGAAGAAAAGCATCCTGATTAATCACCCTTTTTCTGCCCTAAATTTTAATATTATATAGAGAGCAATCTTATCTGAGCTCCATTATAAAACAAGGACTAACATAATTTAATTGATATTTTATGATGTTAGCCTTTTAGGGATTATTTACCATTTTGTTATGCTGTAGAGCACAGCTAACTATATATTCAGTGACAACAGTGTGAGTTATTCTAAATGGCACACTAGATTCCCCATTCTTAATTGAATAGCCTAAGGTAGATTGAGCTCATCTTATCTAACCAAGATTCCTGAGGTTCCGAAGGAAATATTCATTCTTATTTTGGCTCACATGGAATAACACTAAGATCTCTAGGGCAAAACACATTTTTCATTGGACTTGTTTATTCCTTGAGAGAGTAAACTGTGAGAATTTTCTTAGCTTTTTCATGCTATAGCTATATATCGTGTTCTGATTGTATTTTCAAAGTACTTTTTTTAAAGTGTTGGCCAGTCTTTTCTGATTTATCGAATCCTTACTGTAAATCTTTTTTCCAACGCTGGCTATACTCTAGCATTTCCCATGGGAAAATAAACCCCAAGGAATTCTACTTCTGTGCAATAATAGGTCTATTTTGAGTAGCTACAGAATATATATATTTTTTGATGTCAGGGATAGGGTCTCACTCTGCCCAGACTGGAGTGCAGCGGCGTCATCTCAGCTCACTGCAGCCTCCACTTCCTGGGTTCAAGTGATTCTCATGCCTCAGCCTCCTGAGTAGCTGGGACTACAGGCATGCACCACCACACCTAACTTTTGTATCGTTTGTAAGAACTAGGTTTTGCCACATTGGCCAGGCTGGTTCGAACTGGTTTAAGTGATTTACCCACCTCGGCCTTCCAAAGTGATGGAATTACAGGTGTGAGCCACTTCACCTGACATAGAATGTTCTTAATTGTATAAAGTGAATAAATGCTTTGTTCCAATGTAATGAATCTGCTGGCTGTGGAACAAGTGTTAAAAAAAATAGTTTCACCTGTTTTGTTTTCTAGCAAACTGAGTAAAGAAAAGCTAATCAGATATTTGCTACAATGATAAAACACCTGTTTCCAAAAAGTCTTAACGTAAAGATATTTTTCTCATGCTACTTCTGGAATTAACCAAGTTTGGGACATAAATATCATCACCCCACTGAGAAATTTTCTATTCAGCTATTCTCCCAGAGAAAACACAAGGCAACTCTGGGACATAAAGAGATTGATCTGCATGTGCATAGTAATGAGTACATTGGGAGTGGGAGAGTTGTTTCTGTGGCCAACCTCAAGTGCACCATTAAGACAGGACCCCACTCAAGATGGAATGAGAATTTCTCTTCATTAAAGAGCTCTTTAATTTGCAATAGGAAGAAGCCATAATTTCTTTCTAAACATCCAGATTTGGATTTTTAGCCCTAGTGAAATTATTTCTCTGAAATCTTCTTTGTGTCATATATTGCTATTCAAGCCTTTTTAAAATTAGTGTTATTATGTCATCTATGTTTTATTCTTTTATCTAACTAACTTGTTTCTTTATATTGAAAGTGGGACTCTTGTAGGCAGCATTTAATTGAATCTTTTTTTTTTTGTCATTTGAAAATCTTTGCCTTTTAATTCAGGTTTTTAGGTCATTTGTACTTAATATAATTATGGATATTTTAGGGTGTAAAGCTACCATCTTGTTTTTTTCCTATCCCTTTGTCACATCTGTTTTTGTTCCTCTTTCCTTTCTGTATTTCTTTGAATCAATATACTTTTTTATTATAACTATTCAACTTTATTTCTTCTGTTGGCTTCTTAACTATAACTCTTTTTTTTAAGTGAGTGTTTCAGGTCTTTCTATATCAGGAGTCAGATAACTATAACCCATAGACCTAATCCAGTTCACTCTCTGTCTTCTTCTCAATAAAGTTTTAGTATAACACAGACACATTCATTTACTTAGGTATTGTCTTTGATTTTTTTCTGCATTGTCAGAGTTAAATAGTTGCGGTAGACATCACATTATCAAAAAGCCTAAAATATTTATCATTTTATCCTTTACAAAAAAAGTCTGCCGGTCCATGGCCTATACTATACATCCTTAACTTATTGCAGTCTATATTTAAGCAATAATATAGCATTTCACTTTCAGTGAAAACCTTGCAACAAAATGCTCCCATTTCCCCTATCAACTTTGGGTCAATATTGACATGCTTTTTATTTCTGCATATGTTATAGAGCTCTCAAGACAGTTATTATTTTTGTTTTGAACAGCCTATTATATTTTAAAGAGATTTCATTTTGTAGATTAAGATTCCATCTGATATAATTTTCTATAATTTTTCTTTTGCTCAAAGAACTTCCTTTAACATTTTTTATAGTACATGCCTTCTGGTGACAAATTTGTTCAACTTTTATATATCCAAAAAAGTCCCTCTTTTGGGCATTCATTTCCTGAAGATATTTCTACTGGGTATAACGTTGTAATTTGGAAGTTGAGGTTTTTTTCTTTGTAATTTTAATGATACTGCTCTACTATTTCTGACTCATACTGTTTCTGATGGAAAGCCTCTTTGTTTTCCTGTACCTAATTTGTCTTATTTTCACTGACTGCTTTTAAGTTTTTCTCTTAATCATTTGTTTTAAGCCCTTCTATTTTGATGTTCCTTAAGATCACTTTTTTCATGTTTCTTGTATTTGGGATTTTGAAATTCTTAGATTTGTGGTTCCATAGTTTTCATCAAATCTAGAAAATTTTTTTCCTTATTTCTGCACCCAGCCATCTCTCTACTCTCCTTTAAGGACTCCAACTACATATTTGAAACATGTTTAAGTTTTCCTACAGTTTATTGATGCTCTATTTATTCAGTCTTTTTTCTTTCTATGTCTCATTTTAGAAATGTTCTATTACCCTTGAGGCTGGATATTTCTGTGACCCCTTCACAGGACTCACAACAGGGTTACCTCGTTTACTCAGCCCACAGCTCTCAACTCCTTGCAGGAGGGAGCACGTGAGTGAATGAGTGGGAAATGGAGTGCATGAGTGCTGGAACCAGCTGGCCACTTTGGCACCAGCAGGAGCAAACTCCACTCACTTGCACTCACTGCATTTCACCTCTTGTGGGAGGAAGGAAGCACACAGGTGAGCAGCGTAGGAGCTGGGGAGAGCAATTTTGGGCATTTGCAGGAGCAAACTCTGTGCGGGTCCTGCTGTAGCATCTGTGCAGGCCCTGAGACCCCTGAAGCCCCAGAAGGTATGTTACAGTGGTTTTTTTTTAGCTCTGCCATCTGCTGATGCTTAAGTGTTAACAGCTCAGTGACCCCTCTGCTTTTTGCATGAGGTGGCTGCCTTCTGCCAGCAAGGGCAAAGGGCTAGTGTGACAGGCTTTTGCATCCACACTTGGGGCTCCCAAGCTCTTGTCCAGTGTCAGAAAAAAGGAGGTTGCATAAATGAATTGAAGGATGGTAAATGTGCATTTTATTATAGATGAAATTGGCTCTCTGTGGGAAGGCAAGCTGGGAAAGGTATGGGGTAGGTACGTAATTTTCCCCTTAGGTCCAGCCATCTCTGGCTGGATTCTTTGTGGTTACGACACCAAGCTGTCCCTCTGAAGTGAAGCTGCTTCTCTCCAACATCCAGTAGTAGTCTCAGGCATCCAGCTGCTTCCTCTCTCTGCCGGCTGAGTGTGGGGTTTTTATAGGCACAGGGTGGGGAATGAAGCAGGTCATGAGTGGTTTAGAAAAAGGCAACATTTGAGCAGGAAAACAAGAATAGAAGTTTTCACTTTGGGTGGCAGTTTCAGGCTTTTCGCCTTGAGGATGGGGTTGTGTCAGGAACCCACTCTTTTCTGCCTAGAATTTTTCTGCTTCCTGTCACTATCACTATGTTTCAAGGTCACTAATATTTTCTTCTGCAATGTCTAACCTTTTGTTAATCCTATTCACTGTATTTTCATTTCACACACAGTTTTTTCATTTCTAGAAGTTTAATTCAGATTTTGAAAACTCATTTAGATCTATTTTAACATTTAGGTATCTTCTACCTTATTGAACATATAGAGTTATAGGTTTGTTCTCGAATATACAGAGTTACAAGTTTGTTATCTACACATTCTGTCATTTTGTCATTTCTGAGTTTGTATTAATTTTCAACCTAGCTGTATGTCTTATTTTTCTATTTTCCATATCTCTTTTCAGTTAGAAGCCACAAATTGACAATTACACCTTTCTCTGTGCTAGATATTTTTGTATTTTGAATTGTTAATATTCTGGATGTATGTTCTGCAATGCAGTTAAGGTATTTGGAAACAGTTTTATACTTTCACATTATTATTTTTTCTTTTTTTCCCCCCCGAATACACACCACAGGAATATATACTTTCACATTATTGTGTTGTCCTAGAGTAACTTGTAATTTAACACTAATTTCACTTTATTTTTGAGGCAATACTCTTCTAAGTAAGATACTCTGTGAATTAAAAAGTTCTTTCAACTCTGGTTGTTGAGAACACAAACTATTCTGAGTGAGCTCTAACACTCAAAAGCAGTTATTTTTTCAGCATCTAATAATTTCCTCACAAGCATGACTTGATCACTACTCAGCTGAAAACATAAAAGAACCTCTGCAGTTCTTTGGAATTTTCTCTCTCTGTGCAGTTTTCTCTTTCCAAGTGCTCTACAAGTGCTTGGAGACTCCCTGGTATTCTCAGATTCTCAACACAACTCCTCCCTCAACTCAGGGAGAACATACAAGTCTCTTTCAATTTTCTTCCTGGTTTTTCCTTCCAGTCAGTAAACTGAAACAATCATAGAGTTTGCCAGGTTTATTTCCCTCTTTTAGGGATCCTCCCTTATACTGTCTGATGTCAATCTTTGAATACCATTACTTCATATATGGTTTTCAGTGGGTTGGCGGTATCTGGAGAAAGAGCAAATTCGGACCACCTTCAACTTGACTAGATCCAAGTATGCTTTATTTGAGTGTGATCTTAAAACATCAAAGTAATAGCTATCTTATTATCTTTGAATCACATCTATAGGATGTTTAAGGGGAGCATAATTATGTGCACATAAAACCTTTGAGGAAATTGATAGCTAGCTGTAACTACTTCACTCCCTTATTGGACATACCAGCACTAGAATCAAGTCCCTCTCAAAGGAAAGGAGAGAGATGGGTGGAGGGGGCACTACATCCAACCGTAATTTTTCTCTAAACAACTATGTTCGAAAAAAAGGACATTTTTACTTTGAAAGGTAAGTAGTTCGAGGTTTTAAAAAATTACTTCTATTTAAGGTTAATATGCATAGCCTTTTCCCTAATCCTTTTGTTGAATTATTTTTCACTGTTCCATTTTCTTTTCACATAAAAGATTAAATTGTTTTTATCTAGAGCTAAAAATTTCCAAATGAGTTGAAGATATATAAATATAGAATTGACAGTATATTATTAATGTCACCTTATCAAACGCACCCTTCAGTCTGAACTTTCTGTAGCTGATGTTTGGTGCATAAATTTACCGCTTAGGTGAATGTACAAATATCAGACAAAATTTCTAAGGTCAATTTTAAAGGAGGAATTGAAAGGCAAGTCACAAAAAACATATTCTCAATAATGCTTCAGGAAAAGCAATGTGAATTTTTCAAGATAATTTTAAATAGTTTTTATTATAAATATACATCTTAATTGTTAAAAGTTTTAAAATACAAATAAAAAAGGAGAATAAAAGTAAAATACCCTGAATTTCAGAATCAGAAAAAACTACTATTGACATTTTGATATATTTACTTCCAGTCTTAATTTTTCTTTATTCATACAGGTGTTAGTTGAATATATTTATTTTTATTGTGAAATAGTGGAATTAAATTGTATCTGTTTTGTAAACTTGCTTTTTAAAAATGTTTATGTCAGCTTACAGTCTTCGAATAGCGTCAGTTCTCTTTTTCTGTTCTAATATTTACATTATGCTTGCATAAGCTTCTCTTCTGTTTAAAAGCCAGAAGTTTATCACTTGTACCTGTTACTAAACCTGACATGGAAAGAAGCAAATTGCAAGTTTAGTAAATAGAGAAGTAAATGTTCTTTTAAAAGAAAAAAAGAGACTTATGCTCAGTATCCAAAATTTTATTCTGTGCACTAAATAAAACATTCAAGGTAACACTTTATTAATCACCTATTTGTTGAACCCATATTTTCTTTTAGGGTGGACAATTTTTCTAATGCTGTGTTTTAGGAAATTCCCTTGTATAATTTTTGTTTAATAATAGACTGGTAGAAATAAGTTTGGTGTGCCATGCCCCTAAGACATGCCAGGCTAGCACATAAATAGCCCACCTGGTCCACTACTTCCACAGTATGTATTAAAAGGTAGGTCTTAAGCTGCCAGGGTAACATCAAAGTGGCAGCAACAGCTCGTGAGAACCCTCAAATGTTCAAATCCTGCAAGAATGAAGAAAACTCCTATTACTCAGTAATATGTAAAAGAAGACAGTATTAACAACATGGGAAATAGGATATTCTAATTAGTAGGTATATGCACTCTTTGTATTTGTGTTTCCCAATCAGCCTGACCAAAGCAGTCACCTGGGGAATTTTTTAAACACCCAGATCCCTCATTTCGACCCCAGAACCAGTAAATCAAATGTTCCTGGAAAGAATCTTATTTTTTTAAATCCTCACTCCCCAGGCAATTCTAATGATGCGGTTAGCTTGGAGAAAAAACACTTTATATGAATAAAGTATTTTCAAGTATTAATCTACAGCAAATAATGTGGTCCTAAAATGATATTGAATGCATCCAACTCTGCTGATTCACAAAAGGCGCTTCACAATCTTGCTGGATCTTAAGAGTGGCATTAACAACATACATTATGGAAGTGTTGGAAGTATAAATTTTGGTATGCTTTTTAAATCAAATAATAAAAAAGAATATACATTATGAAGGGATTATGTAGGTTATAAGAAATATTTTTCTGTTTTTTATATTTTTATTATTTATTTTATATATACATATTTTTTTGAGACAGAGTTTCATTCCTGTTGCCAGGCTAGAGTGCAATGGCACCATCTATCCTCACCGCAACCTCTGCCTCCCGGGTTCAAGCAATTCTCCTGCCTCAGTCTCCCCAGGTAGCTGGGATTACAGGCATACACTACCATACCCAGCTAATTTTGTATTTTTAGTAGAGATGGGGTTTCTCCATGTTGGTCAGGCTGGTCTTGAACTCCCGACCTCTCAGGTGATCCGCCCGCCTTGGCCTCCCAAAGTGCTGGGATTATAGGCGTAAGCCACCACGCTCAGCCTAAGAAATATTGTTCTGTTTAACAGAAAATGTTTTTTCATAGAAATTTTATATATGAAATGTATAGTTGCTATTTAGGTTGTTTTAGGATGTTCTACGACATTCACATTTAACTTATGTTAATTAGCAAGGCACAGTTGTTACCAAACCTTCAATGATCCTGTAAAATTTATTTGCAGCAATGATGTGAATCATGCAGTTCATTCATCATCTCATTAATTATTAACATTTCTTACAAAGTAACTCGTTATTTTCCTGCTAACCAGGGCTAAAATTCCTTCATCAGAAAGCCACTTTCCCTACATAATGCATAAATTCTTTAAGTACTATAGTCAGATGTACCAAGGGAAGGGAACAGTGGGAGACAAACGCAAATAGGATCTACTGCTCCATTTAAGGAAAGGATACAGATGTATTTGCTGTGATGAGTGACCCGATCATGATCTGGGCCAGCTGAGTGACACAGATGCCCTCACAATAGTGACCAAGCATATCAAAACCAGAACTTGGAGAAAACGTTCTCTCTTCTTAGAAATATTTCTAAGTTCCCAAGTAGTGGTTTGGGAATAGTGTGCACCTACAGCCATAAATCTTGATGAGCTTGTTGCTATTTTCCCTGGTTACTAACAATCCAAGCAAATCTAGTAATCACCGATTGCAACTCACCACTTTTCTGGGTTTTGTTTTTCGGTGTTTTTTGTTGGTTTGTTTGTTTTTGCCTTATGATAGCCTTCCCCAGTCCTCCATTTCAGTCCTTACATAAGATTGCTTTTTATTCCAAATCCTTTACTACTGTAATTATATGTCAATATATGAGATAGTACTAATATAAACTTAGCATCTATTAAAATTTGTTTCTGTTCAGCTTTAAAAGTGCATGCTGCCTTTTACCTCATAATACAAATGGAGAAGAATATATTCTGTGAAGCTGATTTTTCTTCCACTAGAAAAGTCAGAGTATGAAGAATGGCATCAGCAAAGTAGCAGGGCAGAGTACAGACCACACAGCGACAAAGGAGTTGCCAAATTTGGGTCCACATGTTTTGAGCAAATGTGCCTTTGGCTTTCCTTCCTTTAATTAGTATACCTACTAAAAGCAAGCTGCATACATCTCCCTGGAGATAAGGTACATGCTTTGAAACACTGCAAAAGAACAAGGAAGATAAATTTATTATACACCATTTCTTTCAGTCTGGCATGCAGATGATAAGATTCCTCCGTTTTCATTAATTATAAAGCAACAGTCCTGTTCTTTGTTTGGGAGCACAAACAGTCAAAATTTTATTTCCATGATCCCTAACTCATATCTATTCCTTAACTAGCTATTTTAATTATTTTCTCCTTTTAAAAAATTGATTCATTCAGCATAATAGCATCAATGGCCTCAATAACTATTATATATATATATATATATATATATATATACACACACTACGTTGCTATATGGCATATTGGTACATAGCATATATATTGGAACATGGTACATTCTCTTTCATTACTTTGAGGCTATGTATTAAATTGTGCTAAACTTTTCAGTGAGTTTTTATTTTGTTAATTCTAAGACTTAAACCCTAATGCGTTATTCTGACGGATATCTTTTCTATCAGGGAAGGACTGGACAGGCATCTAAATCATTATCTCTGCAAAACTATTCTGGGATAAGATGCATCATAAATCATTCGATGAGTAACTCACACAACCCAAATGAAACTAACCACATTATTGAAGCATATCAGTTTTTGGTGTGCCTTATATTTATGGTATGGGTGGATTGTGGTTAGGAGAGGCTCCAGTAACAAGAGAGAGGATAGGTGGACTACTGAGCATGGGTTCACTTTAGTAGAGACTTGTCAAACACTATCTCATTTATTAAGCAAAGATAATTTTGACAGATAGACATGATTATTCCCATTTTGCAGATGAAGTTACTGAGTCTAAGCCATGACAAAGTATTTTTAGCATTCATGAGCTCTATGTAGGAGAGCAAAGACTAAAACAGCAATCTGTCTGCAAAACATGTACTTAGTTTAGTAGATCTCCCTCAACAAAGTTTTTTTGATCATTGTCGCAATCCTTAATGTATAATATTTCCTCTTAGGCTACATCGTGAAACCCTGTGCTTACCATTCTACTCTTAAAATCCACATTCATTAATTACTTTAATTGTGAGAACAACTCATCCTATTACATCATCAGTTAACAAAACCACAAATGGAACTTGGCTTTGAAATTCTCAGTAATAAGGAGCTCCAGTAGTGCAATCGGTTAATGCACAGAACTTATGTGAAATTCTCAGTAATAAAAGTTGATATTGCCTGTCATGTTTTCAAATTAAAATGTGATATATTAATTTCCATGTTCAAAACCTGCATTGTTACCTAGTGGACATTCATATTCAGTGGCATGTTAAAATTACATTATATTTTGAATTTTGTCACTTATCTTGGAGTTTGTTTGGCAATTTATTTCTGTTGATTTTATGTAGTATCCTTTGATCAAAAGCATCCTGCTGGGGGAAAAAAAAATACACTGGGTAGACTATAACTCTGTTTCTATTTTTCTTTTTCTTTTTTATTTCCATAAGCTTTGGGGGAACAGGTGGCTTTGGTAACATGAATAAGTTATTTAGTGGTGATATCTGAGATTTTGGAGCACCCATCACATCATCAGTATACACTGGAGCCAATTTTTAGTCTTTTATCCCTCACCCCCTCCCACCCTATGCCCCCCTGAAATCCCCAAAGTTCATTGTATCATTCTATGTCTTCAGATCCACATAACTTAGCCCCCACTTACGAGTGAGTAGATACGTTTGGTTTTTCATTCCTGAGTTACTTCACTTAGAATAATCGTCTCCAGTTCCATCTTGGTTTCTGCAAATGCCATTATTTCATTCCTTTTCTGACTGAGTAGTATTCTGTCTTATATATACACCACAATTTTTTTATCTGCTCATTGATTGATGGGCATTTAGGATGGTTTTACATTTTTGCGATTGCAAATTGTGCCACTATAAACATGTGTGTGCAAGTATATATCCTTTTTCATTTTCGTATAATGATTTCTCTTCCTCTGGGTAGATACCCAGTAGTGGGATTGCTGGATCAAATGGGTAGTTCTACTTTTGGTTCTTTAAGGAATCTCTACACTGTTTTCCATAGGGGTTGTACTAGTTTCCATTCCCACCAGCTATGTAAAACTGTTCTCTTTTCACCACATCCCCACGAACATCTTTTATTTTTTGATGTTTTGATTATGGCCCTTCTTGCAGGAGTAAGGTGGTATCGTGTGATTTTGCGTGTTTTTCTTTCTTTTTTTTTTTTTTTTTTGAGACAGAATCTCACTCTGTCACCCAGGCTGGAATGGAGTGGCATGATCTCAGCTCACTGCAGCCTCCGCCTCCTGGGTTATTCTTAAATGAACTCTCTTCATATAAAATACACTAGGTTATACTTTGGATTTAAGTCTTTTGAAAGTGGTTCCTGCAGTGTATCATGGTATTAGAATACTAAGCATTGTTTCTGGAGATATTGCTGGTTACCTTTCCTCCAGATTTAAGGAAGCAATTTCAACCCCTGCCTCAACTCACAGCTTCTTAAAGTGCTGGAGAAGACAATCTCAACCACATCTGTCCTGGCCCACCATAAGGCTGACCTGTAAGAGAACATTATCTATCTGGCCTCCAACTACCTTTCCCTACTAGTCTGCCCCCTGTAATTATGCTTCAGTCTGATAACTGTCTTTATTGTTCTCCAACCTGCCAGCTTCCTTCTTGCCTTAGGGCCTTGCTGCTCTCTCTGCCTCTAATGCTCCTCCCCAGACCCTAGCAGATCAGTCACCTCAGCTTACAATTATTACCTCCTCAGCAAAGCCATTCCTGACCACCTAGTCTAAAGAATGCCACCAGTACTTTGTATGACATTGACTGCCCTGTCCTTTTCCTTCATCATAACTGACTTAAAAAATAAAATGGTTTACAGCAATTTTTCACAAGATAATTCCCATAGAAATAGTGAAAAGTGATGATGTCAAATCATGTAAGAAATGGATCTAGCCCAAAGACCTCACTTTCAGGCCCCTGTGCACAGGCCTTTCCTGTGAGAGTGGTGGAGACAGGCTCTGAGGCAAATTCTGTTTCTCCTATGGAGGTCTGTCATCTAGAACACCCACCCAAAGCCCACCAGAACCTGTTTGCCCCTGTCAGAACAACAAGGGGAAAGGGAGAAGCTAAAGCCCTCAGAACCATCTAAAACTGTAGATCATACGCATGACACAGAAAGCAAAAGAGAGTATGAGAAATATAAAGAAACCAGCTCTTCCAGATTTGAGAGTTCATAGGCAGTCAAGGTTTCAAGAGTTACAGAGAACACTGACTGTCAGACTGAAAGAAGAATGAAAGGCTTGAGGCAAGGACAGATGAGAATGTGTTTTTCTCGTGAGTTACAAACCAAGTGTTAATTTTTATCAATAGAGTTAACAGATCACGGAAGAAAAGGTATTTCCAAAGTACATTATGTTTACAGAAGTATGTCAGATATCATAATCACATCTATAGCTTCAATTTTTTATGAAAATAAAAATAAAACTCAGAACTGGTGCACATGGTATAAGTGAGCATGCTGCATCCTGGCAGCTAATACTTGTTTGGTTAAAGGAGGCTAAATTGGAATCACTGAACCAGATTCCATTTCCCTTTGCTTCTGCCTGTGTGCTTTCTTCAATTGGTGGTGATTAGGCCTGATTTGAACAGATCATAAGAGGAGCTTTGGATGATTCAACAGGGGCAGCTAATGCAGAATTGTCCAGGTCCTGGGTCCAAGCAGAGCCAAAGATCCCACACTGGAGACAGGGTTTGGAGTGAAAGCATCCTTTGTTCTCACACACCAGTGTGTGGGGGAGAGGAACAAGAAAGTTAGTAAACTTATATTCTCAAGTGCTTGTGTTACTGTGTGGTTGTGTTAGGTGCTTTGAGAGTTCTCTCTCAATTATCTTCACAATAACTCTAAGTGGAAAAATCAAGCTCAGAGGGCTTAAGTCACATGCCCAAAATTCCACAGCATATAAGTGATAGACCTGGTATTCAAACCTACTGGTATCTGGCTCTTGCTCTTCCTTCCTTCCCTCCCTCCCTCACTCCTTCCTTTCTTCCTCTTTTCTTTCTTTCTTTCTTTCTTTCTTTCTTTCTTTCTTTCTTTCTTTCTTTCTTTCTTTCTTTCTTTCTTCTTTCTTTCTTTTC